>NW_026991714.1:151441729-151709229 GCF_029215605.1 Mirounga angustirostris
TTTCCCCAGTGAATCCACTTTGTCTCATTATTAGAGGATGGAAGCAAACTAGCATATTTGGATTAAAGCTGGGAAATTTAGATACCAAAAGCAGATAATAATTGAGTCACCTGGAGTATTTAGTCATTTGGGAGATGCATACTCATGAAAAGAACCTTTTTCCGTGGTATTAAAATGTACTGATCCTATTTTCCAGAAACCAAATGACTCACTGGGGCAATAGAAGTAAAGTATCTGAAAATCAAATACATATAGCATGTCCAGAACTTCCTTTGTCCTTAGCATGTGTGAACATTTCACCAATATGTTATTTTGTGGTTCCAAAGAGAAAGTGAGTGTGAGACCCTCACTGGAAATCAGCTACAAGCATGAGAAAGGTTCAGGCCCATGCTGTTGTCCAACTGAGCCACCTTCACCAGCTACAAAAATATGATTTCCTCAAACCAAAATACATTGAAGAAAGTCAACATAATGAAAGCAAAGTGCTACGTGGAAACATGGAGCTACTGGGGAAAAGAAAGCAAACGTTTTCCATATTGCAAATAGAAAGGAGAAAAAATCCCAAGAAATATATGAATATCCACAATGATAGCAGTTGTAAACAGTGAGTTCTCTGCTGGCATAAAGGGGTAGAGCTGTGAGCGCTGGTCTGGAACAACTTTACAGGTCAAAAGCCAAGTGCCAATGATCCTCATTCAAGTGGGCTTCCTGATACCCTCATCATCATTCTGCCTATTTCTTTGGAATTGAAATTAGGTTATGTGTCTATAATGAGCTAAATATGTCATTGGCAAACTATGGCCAGTGGGCCAAGCCCAGCCCATTGCCTGTTGTTGTAAATAAAGTTTTATTGAAACAGCTGTGCTCATTTATTTATATATTGTCTGAAGCTGCTTTCTGATACAATGGCAGATTTAAGTAGTTATGACAGAAACTGTATGGCCCACAAAGCTTAAAATATTTACTACCTGGACCTTTACAGCAAGTTTGCTGACCCCTGACCTAAAGAGTGAAAAATAGTTCATTTTTCAGATGCCCTTTCTGCCTGGTATAAATAATCTAGAGGTTTAGAAATATCTACAGAGAAGACTGAATGCTTCCACTATTCCCCTAAATGTTGACAATTGACTTTTATTTAACAAGATGTTAGAGGTGAAGGGGAAGAGGGTGGGGAATGGATGGTGGGGCTAAGAAAGGGGGAGACTGAGAGTCCAGGACAAAGTCAAGACAAGAAGCCAATGCAGATTTTCTGGACAGTGAAAAAAGGATAATTACTTAGACCTAGCCATGTATCTTTGTTTAAAAGTGTCTGTAGATGGTTGATCAAGGAGCTTTTCAGACAGAGTGATTGCCCCACATTCAGCATGAGCTAAGTGTGTGCAGCAGAGTCACCTCCATTATTAGAATGAGAGTTTCCATGTCCCAGGAGGTAGTGCTGGTCAGAGGACACCTGCATTTTTGTGCCCTGTCCTCTAAGCATTGATGAATGGTGGAGATCAGAAATCACAGCACGAATGGAACACTGAAGAGCAGAGAGGGTCCCACCGAAAGAGGAATAGAGGAATGGGAACCCCCTCCAGATGGTTGGAGAGCGTGTTTTGTCAGATGAACTCTTCTCAATACCAATGGATAAGAGATGGAAGGATAAAGATTTGGGTTCAGCTTAGAGGAAACTGTTTTCTAATACTAGTTCTCACTGCTGAGCAATGTTGTCCTTCTTAAGCAACACCAGGTGAGCTCTGATTACTGGAAGGGACCAAGTAGAAGCCAGGGGTCCTTTGCCATGGAACTGTCAAGGGAGAGGATGTCCTCATTCCAAAACATTCTTACCACCCTAAAATTCTATGTGCCACCACCCAGGGCTGGTCCAACCACCACAAAATCAGAGTATAGGATTTTAGTAAACATGTGTCCCAATGTTCTAGGACAATTTTTACTTTACATTGACCATTCTGCTATTCCCTTTCAGCTTTGACAACACCCTAGAGACTCTGCATTGCATCTCCTGATTGCTCTTCCACCTGAAAAATCCTCAAGGCTACCTAGGATGATGAACTCTCATTCCTTTGGAAACTATGGTCAGCACGGCTATTGCATGATAGGACAATCTACAGCACATGACTTTACCACACACCCTTCATTCCACTTGCTTTTTTTCCCATCCCACCCTCCACCCCACAACACATAAAAGTAACTGTCTTGTTTTTACGTACTGAGGGGGATCCTTCCAGGCTTCTCTCTTGACCCTATGTATGGGTATAAACATATAGATTTGTTTTATACGAATGGGATCACACTACATACACTGACCTACAACTTGCCTTTTTTATAACATTTATTCATAAAGTGGAAAAATACTTAGGTGAAAAAAATCATTTTGACAGTTCCATAATATTCCCTCTATCCATGTTCCAAAATGTAAAATATCTGGTAGTCTAGGGTGAAAAGCACTGCATCACTGCATAAGCATCTTTGCACATGCACTGAATTATCTCCTTAGCACAAAGTTTACATTTTGAGACTCATTGCCAAACTCTCCTCTGGAAGCTTGCATCAATTCATATCCTGCTAGAAGTTTATAAGTATAGTTTTATCTATTCCCTTATCCACACTAAAATATTGTTACTATATTTAATCACAGCCATGCATACAGGTGAAAATTCATCAGTGATATTCTAGTTTGCATTTGTACTCTGGAATGTAAGATTTTGGGCTTTGGGGTAGACCAGCACCTCAGATCTATCCAAGTTCTTACTGGTTACCTGATTTGGTCAAGGGACAAAGCCATCTTTGCCTCAGCTTTCTCTTATGAGAAGTAGGAATAATAACAATATTTATACCACATAGAGTTTTTTACAAAAATTAAATGAAATAATAAATATAAACACTTATATCAAAAGGATAATGCAACATGACAAAATGGGGTTTATCCCTTGAATGCAAGTTTGATTTTTAATGCTTGAAAATCAATGCATTTCACCATATGGACAAACTAAAAAGGAAAAACCATGAGATCATCTCAAAAAAACAGAAAAACCTTTGACAAGATCCAACGTCCATTACTGATCAAAGCTTTCAGCACAAGAGGAATATAAAGAACTTCCTAAACCTGAGAAAGCATCTATGAAATCCCTGGAGCAAACATCACACTTGAGGATGAGAGACTGCCTTCTTTTCCCTCATGATCGGCAATGAGACCAGGATGTCTGCTCCCAGCACCTCCATTCCACATCACTCTCAAGGTTCCGAGATGGTTGGTAAGGCAAGGAAATAGTAAGGCAAGAAAAAATAGTAATAGTAAGGCAAGGGAAAAAAAAAAAAAAAAAAAACATTAAAAGACTTCCAGATTGGAAAGAAAGAAGCAAAACTGTCTATTTGCAGAATACATGAGTGCCTACCTAGAAAATCTAGTACATTCCACCGAAAACTCCAAAAACTAAAATAAATGACTTAATTTAGCAAGGATGCAGGATGAAAAATCAAAAACAAAAATCAATTGTATTTCTATATACTAGCAACAATCAGAATTTGAAATAAAAACAGTAGCATCATTTACAAGAGTGCCAAAATAAATGAAATATTTAGGGATAAATCTGACAAAAGATGCACAAAGACCCATACCCTGAAAACTACAGAATATTGCCAAGAGAAATGAAGGAAGACCCAACTAAATGTAGAGACATACTGTGTTCCTGGGTCAGAAGACTTGGCGTCACTAGATACCGATTGTCTCCAAATTGAACAGTGAGTTCAGCACAAACTCAACCAAAATTCCCATGAGTGTTTTTGTGGGAATAAACCAGCTAAATGAAAAATGCTAAAATTTATATGGACATGCAAAAGACCTAAAATAGCCAAAACAACTTTGAAAGACAACAAAACTGGAGAACTAACTAATTACAAGTGTTATTTTAAAGCCGTATTAGTCAAGATAGCATGGTGTTGACATAAAGATTGACTGATGCCATGGAGTCCAGAAACAGACCCACACATAAATGGACAATTAATTGTTTACAAATGTGCAAAGACAGTTCAGGGGAGGGAGGGTCTCCATATGCACTGTATGCAAAAATTAACTCTAAATGGAGAAAAAGCCTAAACGTATAAACTAAGACCGTGAAAGTCTGGAATAAAACACAGGAGAAAATTGGAGGGACCTCGAGTGATACAAAGATTCTTAGAGACGACACCAAAAGTATGATGCATGAAAAGCAACTGATAAAATACACTTGGTAAAAATTAAAAGCTTTTGTTCTGCTGCAGACACTGTCAAGTGAATGAAAAGACAAGCCATGGACTGGGAGAAAATGTTTGCAAAGTATATACCTGATGAAGAATTTTATCCAGATATATCTGGAAAATAGAAAGAAGTCTCAAAACTCAATAATAAGGTGGAAAAAAACTCAATTTTTAAAATTAGACAAAGGATTTGAAGAATCACTTCATGGACGATACCCTTTTGAAACTAAGCACATGAAAAGACACTGCACACAATTAGTCATCAGAGAAATGCACATTAAAACCACAATCACTCACTACTACATGCATATCAGCATGTTTGAAATTTAAAAAGCTGACCATAGCAAGCCAGGATTCTGGAGGAACTGAACTCTCATGCCTTCCTGCTGGGGATGGGAAAATGTTATAAGCACTTTGGAAAACAGTTTGGCAGCTTCTTCAGAAAGCATGCCCCTACCATACAACCTGGCTATCGCACCCTACATATTTACCCACAAGAAAGCACGTGTCCATATACAACTTGTACACAAATGTTCACAGCAGCTGTTTATAACAGCTAACAACCTGAAGCAAGTTTCCAAATCTCCATCCTCGGATGAGTAGACAAATCATACCATATCCATGGAATGAAATACTATCCATCCAACGAAAATGAAGGAACTCTTGATACACAACATGGAGGAATCCCAAAATAATTACACCAAGTAAGAGAAGCCAGAGAAGAAAAGAGTACATATGGTATGACTCCATGTGTGTAAAATTCTAGCAAAATAACCAATATACAGTCCCTTGTCAGAAAGCAGGGATGGTGATACCAAGGAGAGGTAACAGAGAAAGATCACAAAGGAGGATATTGGGGGGTGATATATTTGAGGGTGAAAGATATATTCATTATCTTTTTTTAAAGATTTTATTTATTGATTTGACAGAGAGAGAGAGAGAGCACAAGTAGGCAGAGAGGCAGGCAGAGGGAGAGGGAGAAGCAGGCTCTCTGCTGAGCAGGGAGCCCAACGTGGGGCTTGATCCCAGGACCCCAGGATCATGATCTGAGCCAAAGGCAGCTGCTTAACAGACTGAGCCAACCAGGCACCCCTCATTATCTTGATTATGGTAATGGTTTCACAAGCATTTATATGTCAAAGCTGATCAGATTTTACACTAAAAATATGTACAACTTACCATATGCCAATTATACCTCAATTAAAAATATTAAACACTTTTAATAGTGAGTGTCAGAAGGACAGTAGGAACAAATGTTAGTTACCCTTACTATTATTTTTCTACCAGACATTTTTCTAGGAGGTACATGGACTAGTCTGATGATTTTCTATTGATTTAACTTTTTTTTTTGCAAGAGTACTTTTAAAATGAAGAAAATTAATGAATCGCAGTTTAAAATCATTTCCTCAGCTATTCCTGTGTCTTTTAACTTCATCATAGTGTCATAGGTATGTTTAGACACACCATCAGTCTTTCCCAGGATGGCTTCTGGCTTTCAAGTCATATTTTTAAAAGGCAGGAATTTGATTTTAAATACTCAGTCTTGTCTACTTTTACCAGCCTTGCTGAGGAATGATTGATGTGTAATAGAATCCTCCCATTCTAACTGAAGTTGGATGAGTCCTTTGCTACCACGTTTCCATCAGCCCAGAAAGTTCCCTCCTGCCTGTTTGCAGCTGCACACCCCTCTATCCCTGCTCCTAGCAGTCGAATACCCACTTCCCAACATTTTTCCTTTCCTAGAATTTCATGTAAGTGATGTCGCTTTAGTGATTATGCAACGTATCTTCCTTCTTTTGTATCTGGCTTCTTCCGCTTCCCATAGATTCTTGAGATTCATCCACATTGTTGTATACATCAGTATTTCTTTCCTGGTGAGTGTGTGTGGACATACCACTCACCTCTTGATGACATCTGGTTGTTTCCAGTGATGTGTGTGTGTGTGTGTGTGTGTGTAGGTTTGCTATTATGAATGACACTGCTATGAGCAGCCATGTACAAGCCATTTGTGTGGAGATGTGCTTTCATTTTCTTTCCTAGGAGTGTGATTACTGGGCATCTTTAACTTGATAAGACACTGCCAAGCTGTACCATTTCCAGTTTCCACCAGCAACGTATGAGTGGTACAGTTGCTCCATGTCTTTGTCAACACTTGGAATTGTCAGTTTTTAAAATTTTAGCCATTTCAGTGGGTGAGTAGTGGTTCTGTCTTGTCCCTTGTCAAAATTTATTCATGATTAAAGTGTCTTTCCAAAAAGATGATGATCACAAAATGATAACATACCTCCTCACACACTTGTCATATTTTTTTTTTTATTTTATTGAGAGAGCACAAGTGGGAGGAGCAGAGGGAGAGAGAGAATATTAATCAGGCTCCAGGCCCAGCACAGAGCCCAATGTATTGCTCAATCTCATGACCCTGAGATCATGACCTGAACCAAAATCAAGAGTCTGATGCTTAACCAACTGAGCCACCCAGGTGCCCCAACACTTGTCATATTCTTAATGAAAGATTCAGAATATAAATTGAGCTTTTATAAAAATGAGTGGATGAATGAATTAAATAGAGCTTTTATAATAAACCATTGTGGCTTGAGTGTTTTTAGCTAAGAAGGGAAATAAGGAATCCATCATTAAATGAAAAATATTTCAGGCATTTTATCTTGCAGTTTTTGGCTTCAGTAACAGCAAAATAAAGACAAGGGAGAAAAGGATGCTCAAGATTAAAATCGCATTGAACACTTCTGTAATGCACTATGTGGTACATTTTATTAAACTCAAATCCACAGTTGGGTCAGAAGGGAGTGTAGACAAGGAGACCCTGAAGTTGGGTCACAGGCCCGTGTGGAAATGCAGAGAGCTCCCAGGTACCGCTCATGGGAGTCAGTCTGTGGGAGTGTGGGGGGAGGATTGGAGAACATATCCTTTATATATAAAGACCCATGCACACACAGGCACATATGCACTCAGGAATGAGTCATTGGATTTGGATTAGAATAGATTTGGGTATTAATCATTAGTACTCAGCTCATTAGAGAGGTGCTCTACCAAAGAGAATTTTACCAGTATCATGAGAAGCCCATCTTCACAGCCTTTTTAGGGGTGCTCTTTGCCGCGAGGCATCTCAGCAGGTGAACCTGCGGCCACACCAGCGACCTTTGCTAACACCGTCACCTTGAAGTGACAGCTGTGGCAGCCAGAGGGGACAGCCGGGCCCCCCCCCACTGCCACCCCAGCCTGGTCCCAGCAACAACGGCAGCAAGTGCTTTCGGTCCGAATCCAGACCAAGGCCGGGTTCCCCACGTTCTTCACGCCTCCCTCTTTGGACCCTCATCTCTGCTAATCTACCTCCTGCCCGTCCGGTTAAGAGGCTTTCCCTGGCGTCCATTATGGATATCCTGTCACATTCCTGACATAATGGATGGTTTCCAAAAATGATCTGCACAATCCAGCACAGGGATCCGGGGCTGTAATCTCAGCCCAAGCTCACCCACATGTTCGTCTTTCCTGGAAAATATCTTGAAAATCTTCATTTCCATGCCTCTGTTTGGAGATGCACACTGAAGCAAAGAGGCTAAGAGGCTTATAAGAAAGATACAAACGGTGTGGTGACCTTTATTTCTCCAAAAGATGGTGGAAATATTCTATCACAGGGCCCAGATAGACAATATAAACTTCTTGCCATTATAACTCAAAAACCAAGGATTCTTTTTATGTTCCCCCAAAATGCATGCTTTCATCTGAAGCCACACATAAACAGTACGCTTTTTCTGGTCTATTTTACACCTGATAAAAATTATGTAATTATCGCCATGAAGTCATTGGATTTGGGGTATTATTTCCAAAACGGTGGGATGAGCTTTATTTCCCAGGTGGTGGAAGCTTGTCTGGGGTCTTGCCATTTGAGAGTAGTGTGGGAGTGGAGGGGATTCCTGTAACTCCCACTACTTTTGCATTGGACATAATCAACAAAAAATATTAATGACGGAGTCTTCTGCATCAATTAGCACTGTGCATTCAGCTATGCATTTTATATGATGCCCAAAATTACCTGGAAAGAATGGTATCCCCGCAAAGGACTGCCCAAGCAGAGTTAACGTACAGGCATTGTTTGCAGAAATGGGGGGAAATAGCCAAGATCTCGCCTTTCCCCAATGAGGCCCCCTATTAATATATACCTGTGCACATTTTTATCAAAGGAACTAATAAGACGATGGTGAAGAAGAAAAGTTAGCTATTAGATAACAATTCTCCTGCCAAGAACCATAATCTGACACAGATTGAGCTGGGCGTAGTAGTCCATTAATGGTTCACGGCTCATACAATAATGACCTACTAACCTGACGCGGTGTTGCTCTCACATTTTGCCGTCCCCTGGGATGCTACTGTCACTGTGTTATCTATTGCTTGCTTCCCTATCAAAGAAAAAAGCAGAGCTGAAATGTATGTACGCATCCAGCTCTGTAGTTCATTGCACACCAACCCCAGCAAGTGAAGGAACAATAGATTTATAAGTTTATCCTACATTAAGCCAAACACGCCTGACTGCACTGTAAATTACTAAATAATAAACCAGGTGGTGTAAGATCCTGACTTGGACAGAATATAAAAATCTATCAACCTGTAAAATACAATAACCATAAATGTGCTGTGTAGCTGATGGCTCAGGTAAACCATCCACCACCAGGACCCAAGGTTTCCGTAAGAAAATTGCAACAAAGGCATGCTAAATTGTAAACTTGGCTGACTTTTCTTTTGTGCTCCCTGCTGGCGGAGGAAGGATCGCGGAGTTAAAACACTTGAGTGCGTGTTTCGTGTGTTCAGTTTCTTTGTCTGGAATTGGCCACTTCCCTCGAACTCTGTGATTGCTCCCGAGCTGTTGCCACACAGCTTGGGGCTGGCGTCTTCCAGGGTGCCGAGCGGCTGCAGCAAAGGTCCTTCAGTGCCCAAACTTCACATTCAAATGAGCCTGAAACACTCCACACCGGCCGGAGAAAGTGGAAAACACAGGGGAGAAAATGCAACCTTCCGATGATATACACGTTCCTCTTGAGAAAAATATCTGAAAACTGGGTTAGCTCAGTAAACTCCCGTCCTAAATTCCACACTCCACCAGTCATCACAGAAATAAAATGAAGATTAAGGAAATTGTGCTCTATCTTTCCCCTGCAGCCCTGGCAAGTGAGACTCCGTTCGTACGAATCGCAAGGAAAAAAAAAATTAATTTTATTTCAGTGAAAGATTCCAAAATGATCCCATAACTTGCGATTCCAAAACATACAAAGCTAATTAATTCCTTTTTAGGAGATTTTCAATAAGCAAACCAGGTTAAGTTTATATGATTTACAAACAGTGTTTACATTCATAGAGGTGCAACTAATTACTACACGGTTTGACATCATTACGGGAAAATGCTTGGGGATGCAGACAGTTTAATTAGGAGTGCTTTCAAGTTCACTACATGATTACCATCAAGAGCTTTTCTAATACGCCTATGCAGTACAGTAATGCTGAAAGGTGATTACATTTTGCCCACTTTCTGCCTAAATTTTGAATGAAAAATGATAATCCTCATACCAAGGGTTGCGTTCACACCGTTTGGATTTCTCTCCGAATCACACTCACCTGCTCGTTTTGCACGTCAGCTATATGGTGACTCCATGCACGCATTTGGACACATCACCTGCCTCTTCAGAGTGTTTCCAAATGATGCTGGAAATCTCCATGCTTTGCAAGACATTTTAGATGCAGATTTTTACCATCTGCACACTTCAGGTAAAATACCAGTGATGTTTATAAATAATTGAGTTCCAAATTACAACCCACTCCCCATTTCAGTCAGTAACAAAACCGTTTTGCCAGTTTTCTTTGTAAAGTTTCAGTTTGTTAAGTTGTCGTCTTCTGCAATCAACTCAAGTTCCTAACGACAATGTTGTCACTCGGAAGCGCCAGGAACGGGAGCGGCGCTGGAAGTCAGGGTATTCGGGTCCCAGGACACCTGGGTGTTAATAAGCCTTGTCACCATCACGGAAGGGCCAGCAATTCCTGTCTGAAACGACGATCTCCACAGTTATTTTTAACAAACATATAACTAAGAACCAAACATATGGAAGATTCTAGAATCCATAGGAATGTGCAAAAAGCCCATAAGCTTCTCCTGCCCTAAAGACACTTACAGTTTAGTTGTGGAGAAGAGGCATCTTAGCATCTTAGCTGGGATCATTTCCTTTAGGAATTAAAAAAAAAAAAAGTTGAAACAGCATCGTGTCAATGATTTAAACTTCAAGAATCTGACAACTCCACACTTTTTATCAGACACAGGTATTTCTAAGTTTCAGCCGAAATACTTGCAAAACACTTTACATTCAACTGTTATCTACTCTGGATTCTGGCAATTCAGTTTAGAAAGATGAATAAATGATAGAAGATTCCCCAAAGCAAATGATTTTACAGTGTAAGTAACACCTCAAGGGGGTACCCTGGGTTTTCTCAGGGATTTCAAAACACAGGCATCAGAGAAAAAAAAAATTCAACAAATCTTAAATTGTTGGTGCCTGGGCTTAATGAAAGCGGTCTCCCGCACTGACCATTTCCCACAGGTCAACACCTCCGAGGATGAGGATGGACAAACTCTAGAACATTAAGCATGACCATGGGGTCCCCGTGCCGGGGCCAGGGGAGAAACAAAAGTTCTCGTGGCGTGTGAGCCTCTGGGGAGTCCGTGCTTTGGAGAGTTGCTTTGTCTCTTTAAGACAGGATTTACCTTTATCAAGCACAACTGCTAATTTTTCTATTCACAATCAAATAACCAATTTCTAATTTACTTGAATTAACTTGGGCATCGTACCAAAGCATTACATATCTCTGTTAATAAGCAAATTGATAAATTCCAGATGTAAAACTCTGAAGTCATCACAAATGATTAAAGCATTAAGAACTCATTTTAAGGGGTGCCTGGATGGCTCAGTCAATGGAGCATCTGACTCTTGATTTCGACTCAGGTCATGATCTCAGGGTTGTGAGATCAAGTCCTGCAATGGGCTCCATGCTCATTGGGGAATCTCCTTGAGATTCTCTCTCTTCCTCTCCCTCTGCCCTCGCCCCGCTCACACTCTGTCTCTCTCTCTCTCTCTCAAATAAATAAATAAATCTTTAAAAAAAAAAAAAAAAAACTCATTTTAGAAACCATACCCTTGTCTCTGGCAGACCACAGAGCAACATTTTTCAACCCATTTCACTGGTCTTGGCCTCCTGCTCTGCCTCCAGCCGCTCCCTCCATGCTTTGTCTGTCACATCCCCGCAAAGGGCACCTGAACAGGTAAGTTCACAAATGGGTACGTCATCACCACTAACACAGAGCCCTAGCTTCGGTCGTGCCCCCAGAGGTGGAGGCAGATTCAGCACGGACAAGTGCCTGGGCATGAAAGTGAGGAGCATGGAACTATGCCACGCTCAGCCCTGGTTCTAGCTTTGACTGCAACGCTGTGTGTTCAGGGCAAGGAGCAGTCAACTGGCCTGAGCCCCAGCTCAAGCATTTTGTCCGCACCCTCATTCCACGGACTTGTCAAGAAAGGAATCACTTTCCCTTCTTTCTGCCTCTGATTTCTGTGTCTCTTCGAACCCACCAAGCACCTCACACTGTAGGCACTTAATAATTGTTGTTTAATTAATTAACTGTATGGAAATTGATATACCCAACACACTGTTCCTGAGCAAAGATGAGTCACAGGAGACCAGGTAGGAAGCCCATACAAGTCCACGAGGATGCACATTATACAAAACTGTTGAAAATAAAACGATCGTTATAATTTCCCAACAAGAGGGACTTGCAGAGCCTCTGCCATAAAGCAGAGCCTCTGCCATCCTCTGACTCCGGGAGCACTCACATGCTGCAGGCTAGAAACCCCTGACCTTCATGGAGGACTGCCCAAGACCTTCACAAGCCCACATCTAGGGATCCAATTCCCAACGAGGGTCCTCGGAGTCTGCGCACAATCAGACAGAGACGCTCGCGCATCTTCTACCGATGTTCAGGCCCCTTCAACGTGTAGCCTCTGCCCTGGGTGAGGTGCTCCCACAATTTCCTAGGTCATTCTTTCTTGTCCCCATATAGGTTCTCTGAGGAATTCCTTCTTGGACTAGGCCTGGGCCACCGACCCCCACATTTCACTCCTGACTTTGTCCGGAATTCACTTTCTTAGCTCTCCATCCCTACTTTCTTCCCTTTCCTCTTCGTTTCCAGCATTAACAATTGGCATTGTGAGTGTGGGAGGTGTTAGGATGATGGTGGGTAGATAACACTTTATCATGAGAAAATGAGTTTGAGTCATTTTCAAGAATTAATGAGTCCACAAAGACAGGAGGAGAACCACAAAGCTACATCATAAAGCTGCCGTGTGTTACCCTGGCTCATAAGTTAAGGATTCACGGCACCAAATCCATTTCATGGCATACAAAATCCAAATGTGAGGCTCAGCAAAATTATAAATGACTGTATGCCTCCGACCTTCCAGGTCACCTACAAATAGCCAAAACCACAAAGGTCAAATCACAAATTCGAATCATCTGCTGAATCAGGTCCCAAGACCAACCACATGGGCCACTAAAGCCACAGACGTTCAGTCGACTTAACAGGACAAAAAGAGCTCCAAGTACATCTCATAGTTTCAATCGGGATAGAACACTGGTCCATTAACATGACTTGTCCCAGACCCCAGCTCAGATTATTTGCCTCCTAGACACTGTGAGGACGTATATGAGTTAGGAAGCTCTTGGCTGCAGGTAACAGAAGATTCCAACTGAACTGGCTTCGACACTGGGGAGATCTATCCCAGGACAAGAATTGCTAAAATGGCCTGCTGGAGCACTGACTGATCCGTGTGGGTTGTCTTTCAACTTCCCCTCCGCCATCCTCCACCTAGCTCCTTCCTTGGCCCATCCCCATTTCAGCATCACACGGAGGCAGCCTGACACCCAGCAGGGGAGACAGTTGCTTCCCTCACGTCTTCTTGTCAGTAGCCGAAATCAGTCACGGGAGCCCCTCAGCTCTAATTGGCCAGAAGCCTTATCACACACCCTCACCTAACACACTCACACGCTGGGAGCATAGAACAATTATGACTGGCTTTGACCTTGTATCAAAAACCAAAATTAGGGCGCCTGGGTGGCTCAGTTGGTTAAGCGACTGCCTTCGGCTCAGGTCATGATCCTGGAGTCCCGGGATCGAGTCCCGCATCAGGCTCCCTGCTCGGCAGGGAGTCTGCTTCTCCCTCTCCCACTCCCCCTGCTTGTGTTCCCTCTCTTGCTGTGTCTTTCTCTGTCAAATAAATAAATAAAATCTTTTAAAAAAAATAAAAAAATAAAAAACCAAAATTAACGCAATCGATTGAGAAGATCCCAACTCTCCATTTTTTTTAAATAAAATGTGAGTACCGACGTAGATATAAATATGCACATACACTTTCCTCCTTACATGGGTGTTGAGCCATGATGGAAGAGTTCTTACTATGAATTATGGTCCAGTTTAAGAAGCACTGGCTTAAACCAATCCTGACCTACCCCTGGGGTAGGAAACCTAGCCCGCCTCGTGGAAGCACTCCACCACGCACAACAGAAAAGAAAAAAAGCCCTGGACAAAACAGGGTTCTGTTAGGAAGAAAGGAGTAGGGAACAGACCCAAAGCAGTGAGTGAAGAAGGGGATCTGGTAGTTTGAGGAAGACAACGGTCACATGTACAGGAGACAGAAGGATTCAGAGCCAGGTAAACACCCACCAGTGCCAACAGGCTGCCCGTGGGGCCCCATAGGTCCTATGCTGACACAGACACGCTTCCAACCAAAAGCATAAAGCAGCTATGGCAGGGTTTGGATTACAGGCAAAGAAAGGCACAGCTGATTTAATTTAAAAACTAGAAGCAGCATCTACGAGGATCCTCGCCATCTGATGAACAACTGAGCAGATCTTCACTAACTGCATACTGGATTTATTGATTTCCTATGATGTATTTTATGATACTGCTGAAATCATTATGGGGCTTTTAACGCCGTGTGACTCGGGAGACAGACATGTTGAGGGTTGTCATCACCAAGATGCCTTCTGCCATCGTACCGTCTTCTTAACCTGACGCAAGGAAATTCATATTTAGTGAAGAAGGAAATTACTCTGGGTATGTATCATTCAAATCCTTAAGGATTATTGGCTAATTAGGAGCACAGTAATGTAAATTTGCCTTGTGTCAGGTTTTCAGGAACAGTAAAATAACATAATTAAGCAGTGAACAAAGCAGATCATTTAAAGCCACTCTTGGCTGCAAATGTATAAGATGGCAAGATGCATGCACTGGTCTGGAAACCAGAAAAACTCAGTCCGCACCGTAGGGGCCAAAAATGGTTTTGAACAACAGAGGAGAAACTGTGTACATTTGATTTAAATATATTGCTATTTCTTATGTGAAGGTTTTCACAGAATTCCATTAGGCAATTAAATAATTCATTTAAAAGAAACAGAAGTTGTTCTTTTTTGGGGGGGAAAAAACTGTATTTAAATAAGCAGAGTGAGAAGCTAAATAAAAATGTTCTAGAACTAGAAACCCTAATAAAATGAGAAAATAAAATTTTAAATGGCATTTCCCCGCTTCAACTTCTCTCTGGGCTTGTGGTTGTGTGTGCAAAATGACCCATAAAAATGGAAAGCCTCAGCTGAAACTATTTACTCTGACTGGCCCGGTGAACCCTGACTCTGAGACCAGAAGCCCACAACACAGGATGCTGGTGCTCTTACTGTTCGTTGCTAAAGAAAGTGCCACCTCAGTACTCAAAAACCTTGAGAAGGCCATTGTGAAAACCAGCGGGTTCTGAAGGACTTTGGGAGAGGCTTAAAGTCAATTCAAAAGTGCTCTCTTCCCTCCTGCTCATCTGCATCATGGGAAAGTGGTGTCTGGTTCAGCCCAGCCAACTGCAGGCAAAGAGTCCCCGGGGCCAGGGGGGCACCCAGATCCACCCCCCCACCTCCTGCTGCCACCTCTCCTGCAGCTCCCGTGGAGGGTTCCAAAACGACGTCAATCCTCCAGCCTCCCTTGCTCTGTACAAGTGAATGAAGGACAAGAATGGAAGCAGTAAAAGAAGGAAGGGAAATGAATCTGGTGAAGGTGGACCAGGACACAGAATCAGGGAGGAGGGTGTCGTGAGACAGACAGGAGGCATTTGGAAGGAGAGTGAGCAGAGTGGGAGCAGGGACGATGACATCAGCAGCAGGAGAAAGAAAAGACGAGGCTGTGGAGAGTTGGCACAAATAGATATGTTAAATAAAACCGTTTGTAAACCTGGCCTGCAAAAGTCCGTGAGAGCGTCAATCAGCCAAGCAGTCAGAAGCACCCAGAACCCTCCTCTTGATAAAACACCAGACAACATCAACGATGCAGGCGTTGCCAGGAAGAAAGCTGCTGGGACTGCTTCAGTGCTCAACAGAATAAAAGGAAAGAAGACGACCAGTGCATCTTGATGCCAGCTAAGTTTCCTTTCTGCTAGCAAACCAAGGCGAGGGCTGGACAATCGCAGATCCTGCGTGAAGCCTGGAGCTGCCATTAACAGGCTGTTTTCCCTGATGGCCTGACTTGTCACCACTGTTTTCTGCTATAAATCAAGTACCTTCGGGACCCTTTCCAAGACTAATGAATGGTCACAAAGTGCTGCATTTCCTACCGTCTTTCCCCCCCCCGATCAAATCCAAAGGTTATGACTTGGGACTGTGTCCTCAAGCAGGGGCCGGTGTCTAAACTTGTCTACCGATGGCCCATAATTAGCTCTCTTAGAAATGCAATTCTGCATCTATCGCTTGATCTGACTCCTTCAAAGAAACAATAGAGAGCCTCCCATGAGCTGGCATGTCACCGCTCTGCTTTGGCGATTCATTTTTTTTCCTTGGAATCCAATAACCACATCTTTGATAGGCCATGCCGAGCGTCATGTTCATAAATCGCACAAAGCAAAATGGTTGGGAAAATCTCTTTGGTGGTGAACCACTAACTCAACGTTCTCCAGAATAAACAACACATGAGCTACAGAAATTTCATTAGAGGGTTAAGTATGAATCTTACTGAACTGACTTTTAAACCCCAAAGTTTAACACGCTGCATAGGTAATGCAGAAGTCCAATACTATATGATTTTCAAGAATTCAGATTGAGTATCTGTTCTTTGGACCTTTTTACATGAATTTCACCTTCAACAATATTTACCATCCTTTGAAAAGTGGGTCACTATATTCTCCCGCCACTGAGTGATCAGAAGAACCAAAGAAAACAGTCATTAGGTTGACAAAATGTCCCATACATCCATGTCAGCTAAAAGGAAAAAAATCACTAAGATCTTCCCTGTGCCACTTTCCAGGATTCCTGACATCTGTCATAAAACTCAGGCCATATGTCTTTTCCTTCCATTAAGGAGAGTCATCACATAACCAGGGCTAAGGTTCTGTCAAAAAGAATTATTGACTTATAAGCATATCTTCCCCCACCCTGCTAATGATTTCCACAAATACACCCACTGATCATCTTTTTTTATGTGCTTTACAGAAATTACTGGGAGGCCCAGGGGGCCATTTGGGGTCCTGTGCTTAGGGATTTGACAGGTAATGTTAATGAGACGCACATCCGTATTTATTTCAGGATTTATTTATTTAGAGCAGAGTGTTCTGGTTGTGTGAGCCTTGCTGAACTGGCCACGGGGAGCGAAGGGCAGAGGGGGAGGCGGGAGAAGGGGAGCCACTAGAAGCCCACTATAAAGCGGCCGCCCAAGCGCCATTTACTGCCTCTTCTGCAGGGACTGCATCCGTCTGCCCTCATATTGTCAGGTTGACAAGAGGAGAAAAAAAAATTAACCAAAAGCCAAATCAAATAAATGTGCAACTCATAAATTCTGCAGCTAAAAATTTACCCCTGAGGGATCACAACAGTGCACGGCGGAAAGCTCCCCTTCTGCCCTCATAGAGGGATGATAAGTGAAGCCCGGCTTGCACCGGGAGGCCCTCCGCCAGAGCAGCGCCAGGCCCCCTTCGGCTGGCTGTTCGGGATTATTCCCTCCCATGCTGGTGGGGCGAGCCACTGTGCTCGCGGGCTGGGCAGCACCAGGCCCACCATGTGGGCAGCACGCGCTGGACCTGTCTGGGCTCCACTCCGGGGCTGCGGGCCAGGGTGAGGCCAGCAGGCTGGGACCACCCACCCAGAAGTGCACCATGGCACGTCCCTTTTGACTCAGAAGTGCAGTTTAACAAACATCCCTCTGGCTCCCAAGGATCCAGCCAAAATCAGGAGAAAGCAGTCTTTGGAGAAAGCCAGCCTGCTGCCTTCCACCCAGAGGCAGCAAGCAAGGGTTGCAAGGTGAATTCTTCTATCAACTCTCTCAAAGAAGTTGAGACTTGTGTTTGTGCTTGGGACCATTTGCCAGGACGGCCAGGGGCACCAGACATAGAACATCCATAAGAAAGACTTGCAAAATAATGTGCTATCCCAGGGCACCCTGGTTGTTCAGGAGAATTTACATTCTTATTTGGAAAAACTGGCAACCCTTATCTGCAGAGTACCATCTCCTGGCAGGCCCTACTCCTCCCCGTACCCCCATTCCCCAAATGCGTGATAAGGGCAGGAAGACCAGGAGTCAACACACAGTTCGTCCTTCACAACTCAGGTGGCTTTTAGCGGAAAGCGGAAGAGCTAAGAAGCTATCAGAGCACTTATAATTCAAAGAGGTGGACAATGAGTCTAGTATGCTTCTAGATGACCCATCCCAATTCAAACTTGATTAAGGGATTAGTGAAAATGCGCTATATGTATATTTGCCAAACCTTCTGTCACAAAGGGAAAATGAAAAAGAGAACCCCAACTTTTTTATAACCACCAAAAACAGCCCCAGTCAGAAGGGTTAGTAGAGCTATTTTTTTTCTCAAATTACCAAGAAATATCAATATACTTTTGCTCTCAACTTTAATTTGTGGTGATATTTCATACAAGGCATTTGTAAACTAATCTCAGTAAGTAAATGTACATATACATATTTTTTTTTAATGTGAAACATTTAAATGTATTTCCCACTAACCAAAAAACATGGAGTTTTTCCAGCTTCTTAGAGATAAAAGCACAGTACGGGACCCATAATACTTCCCTACTAGCTGGAACTATGAATTCAATACATCTGTTTGTCTATTCAAACTCACATATGTAAAATTGCTTTCCATCAGCAAATGTTTTCAACTTACAAAGCCCTTATTTTTAAAGTATGCATTCAATAGGACAGCCAAGGAAATGTTCAACACGCCCCAACCGAGATTGCTGGGTTTTGTAACAAAAAAAGTAAAGAGCTGCCGCCGTAATGATTTAGGTTAGATTGTAGATTGTAATAAAACTCTTACCTAAATGATGCCGTAAGGAACCCGTGAAGGTGACAACAGGTTTTAAGAAACAGAGCATGTTTTTATGTTTTTAAAATAAGAACAAATGAGTCACTGTCAAAAATGTTTCTTGTTAATAATTATTTGCTATCAACACTCTGTTAAATTAGGATTTTCTCCTTCAGCGTGGGCGATAAAAGAATTGATTAGCTGTCACTTTCAGGTGCTGAGTGACACCTATCTGAGTTGAGAAGGGCCTCTTTTTTGCCGTTTTGTTTCCACGACTGCAGGCATTTTGACTAAAATTCTATTCTGAGTCTCTCTGGCTTTGTCACTGAAATTCTGAGCCTGCGTTCTAGAAAATACACACACAGGAACTGTCCTCTCTGAAAGGAGACACCCTTAGATCTGCAGGGCCTTATTTCATATCACAAAAGAGGAGGCCAATAAATCAACTAAAGGTAAAAGTAAAATCTGCAATAACCCGTTACCACTTCTTCCCCTCCCACATCGCAGCACATAAAACTTTGTGTCAAAAGGTCTCACATCATGAGAATTAATCAAAAAACTCTTAAAATACTCTATGCGCCTACTTGTGATGGCTAATTTGACTTCGTATGGAGAAGCACTAATTTCTTATCTCAATCAATTGGTACAATATCCTTTTCCATCAGCCACGGGGGGGTGGGGAATGGTAACACTGCACTCTTTTGTGGGTACAAAGCAAAATTAAGCCGAAAAGGAAAAATGGTTTTCTACCCAGGAAAGCCTGCTGTAACAATGGGAAACAAAGAGAGTGTGGGAAGGAGAGTGGAGAGGGGGAAAGACAGGAGACGCTTCAGAGGACCCAGGGGAAACTTACAAATAGCTCCACCAGAGCAGAAGGAGTCTCAAAAGCATCCAAGGCCAAGTGCAGCTGAGAGGAAGAGCCAATAAGAAAGTCAACAAGGTGCCTGGACCAGATGGATCTGAGGGGGTGGATGTGAACAAGTCACAACTCGACAGGGAGGATTACTGCGGCCGGGAGAAGACAGGTTGAGTTTTCCTTTCCCAGGAAATGAAAGGGAAGTGCCCAGAATGGCTGAGAAAACACAAGCTTTCGTGGAGAGGAAGAGAAAGGAATTGCAAAAGTTAACCTGGGCTCTTGAAGAAGCCAGGAAAAGACTGGAGCTGTGTCAGGCGGTGGGGACATACGTAGGGAGGAGAGAGGGCAGAGGGCAGAGTCCAGCCACCCCCCACCCCCAGGGCAGAGCCCACAGGTGGGAAGCCCCAGCCGCCCCCAGCCCAGCCTCAGGCCACATCTGCCCCGTGTCCGGCCCTCCCTGCCAGCCTGCCGCCATCTTGCCTGGTTGGCTCCAGGCCCCATCAGCCTTCCCGTGACAGCAACTGAACGCACAGCCAGAGCTGGGGCTTTCCCACCCGCAGGTCCCCTGCCGCCATCTTCTAGAAGTGACGAGGGCGTGCTTCTTTGCTTACGTGGAGGAATAAGACACCGTGACAGCTGGGGACAGGTAGCTCCGACTGGCTTTGCTGGTGCCAGGGCCACAAACCCCGTGCTGATTTTGGCAGGTTTAAGGGGCCAGGCACCTTGGTGACTACTCCAAAAATGGAACCAAAAACTCAGCTCCTGCAAGCAACAGACAAAGCAAATAAAAATAATTTTCTGACCATGTGGGTGAAGTCAATGTAAGACATGGAAATCTTAAATCAGGGAGAAATAGGTTGTATCAATATTTCTCATTGGAAAAGATACCTGGTCAAGCCATTGTGTTGCTGTCCCTGGGCACACGTTCCGAACACAGAGGTCAAGTAGACAGCTGTGTGTCCCAGAGCAAGGCACACGGGGGTACTGCTGTTCTAGATGCTTTAAGCTGCCCAAAAACGTACATCAGCCTGTTGGGCCCTCACTGCAAGCTTGTGGAGTGAGCACTGATGTCTATCCTGAAGCGAAAACTGACGTACAGCAAGATCAAGTGACTTGCTGGACACCTAGGTAGGAAATCACGTGCTGAGTTGGATCCATAGCCACAGCTGAACATGGGGCTTCTGATTCCAGGTGCCACCCCACCCTGTGTCACAGCCAATGGCAGAGTTCTTGGGTCCTGCTAGGACACCTAGAGGGAAGGGAAACCCTCTGGAGCAGAGACGAGATGGCTAGGGTTGCCAGACTTCGCCATTCAGTTAAAGCTGAAACTCAGATCAACAACAAATATATATCTAGATAGATAGATAGATAGATAGATAGATAGATAGATAGATAGATAGATATTAGTATAAGTATATCCCATGTGATATGTAGGACATACTTATACAAAAAAATTATTCATTGTCTGAAAAGCAAATTTAACTGGGTGCTTGGTATTTTATCTGGCAGTCCTAGTGAGGGCGAATGTTAGTTCCTCCAACCTTTCTTCCAACCCAGGAGAGAAAGCTCCAGAACAGGTGGAAATACGCAGTGATGTGCCCTTCCCAGTGGCCGGGCATGCCCTCTAGGGCATCTCATTCTTTTTGAAACACTTCCTCCTATCATCGCATCAGCCCCTCCCTACAGAACTAGGACATGGGCATCATTATCCCCCACACCGTGGACAAGGGAAACCGTCACCAAGCTCGAAGCGACTTAGGAAAGTTGGTGACAGAGCCAGGGCACAGGTTCCCTGAGCATGAGTCCAAGGCTCTCTATTTAAAACGAGGAATTATGTTCTAGCCAATCTTCACCCATTGGAGCGATACCATTCAGCACCTCTTAAGAGCCGTAAACGCAGTTTCCTTTCCACATTTTGAATCCAGCAGCCTGAAAATGTAAACCATGTAGGTGATATCAACATCCTTGGTCAACGCATAGTCTATAAAGCAGAAGGGGATCACTGCAGCAAAGCTACGCTAAAAGAGCACAGAAAGTGCGGGACCCAAACTCTTCTGAAGGCCCAAAAGCTTAGAATAGAAATGATTTGAAAAAAATCTTAGAACGAGGCAGATTCATTATTCTCATTTCCATGTTCCAGATCTATTAATTCAGCCTCTAAAGTAATCTTTGTCCAGGGTGCGTAACTGTTATCAAATACTCCCACTATCAAAGCTTTCTTTCCTTAAAAGGCAAAGATAATATGGACTGGGTATTCTTTTCCTACACATAATTCATTTAAGTCAGAAATGTTCTCAGATGGCTTCTTTTTTTCCCCACTCTCCAAGTTTACGTGCGCCATGATCCAGGAAGATATAAATTACCAGTGGGAGAAGGGGGCAAGGCTGCTCCCTCCCATGACACAAACACCGCGATTTCATTTTCCTGATACTTTTATTTTGCTGCTAATAAAATTGGGTGGTTAAACCTCCATGGTAGAGTATGAATATAACACCAGAGTTAAGCTTTAACACCAGCAAAAACTCTATTAAAATATTGCCCCAGAGACTGTAAATTTGAATTCTGGCACTGCTGGTCAGGTTGGGCCTGAAAACTAAGGAGAGGAAGTTCCTAAGTCTTGCTGAACAGGCCACACAGAAGGATTTTTTTTTTCCTTTAGACTAATTTCCTCATGGAGAAGAAAAGTATAAAGAGGTAAGGCCTCCAAATTCCGAGCTGACTTATGAGAAGAAATGAGCCGTAAAGAAGCAGAGAAGGGGTCTCACGGCGGCCTGGCAGGGGAAGCCCCAACGGACGAGGGCAAGGAGGAAAGAGCACAAGTACATGTGATATCCTGTGATTCAGGTGAAAACGTATTTCGTCGGAAGAGCTTCTTTCAGAAAGACAACACAAGAAAGCAGTCCAGGTCGGGGAGAGACAAACGTCATTCCGCACCATCGGGACGTGGGGTGTGATGTGCCTGGTTCTAGAACCAGCTCGACCCTAGACACTCCACCCGTTGACCATCTGACCCAGAGGCTCCTCGTCAGCCAAATGCAAGTCATAGTCCAAGGTGACCGAAGAGGGTCATGGCTTCAAACATATATATTTATTAAAGTGCTTAGAGACTCTCAGAGAGGAGAAAGTAGTTTATCAACATGGCAAATGGTTCAAATTCAGTATTTGTGGAATTCACTTACGTAATGCTAAAAATGTCCTTTAAAGTAGACTAAGGAGAAAAAGTCAGTTACTGACTTTTGTCAGCAGCAATGAGTTTAAAGTTTGTTTGAAAAAAAAAAGCATTCGTAATTTCAACAAAATGTCAAGAAAACAAACAAAAAATTTCAAGTAGGCTTGCATTTTATATGGCATACCCAGTAGCATGAAGATCAGCAAAAATCTATTAGAACTGGTGAAAAATTCGGAGAAATTCTGTAATCGACTTGGAGACTCAGAGTCTATCGGAGAGTAAGAACAAATTAAAAGGCAGGTGATAATTGACAGCCAGGTTATCAAACTTCTTCTGGTCTTTGCGTGAAGGCGCTAGCAATATTCATGTGACAATACACTTGCAGAGCGACTGTTCAATATATATTTTACTAAAACAATCAATGAATTTAGCAAAGATGTGTTTAAGAAGAGAGTATTTGAGGATTAGGAGCAGGTTTTAGAAATGAAATGGAGGATCAGCTAACAAATCTATCAGAAATAAGATCAACAACTTAAAATTTAAACCAATCTTGAGCATATATTTGAACTTGGATATGCAGAAATGGTACACAGGTCCCCACGGTTCAGTGATACACTCGGAGGATCAGCAGCCCTATAGACAGTTAAATTACTCAGAAAGCCAGGGAATTTATCAAACATGAATTTCAAAGTAGATTCTGGCCTCCAGGAGAAATGGAAGTGCCCATTAATGTACATACAAAATAAATGTTGTCTGCAAGCTCTTTTACACTATGGCTAAAGTTGGCTATGTCCGCAAATTGGCTAAAGGTTTTTAATTTACATAAAGTGGGACAAAGAGCCTTCTCCCTTTGCTCGAAGTCATCTGGGTCCAAGTTGTGCAAAACTATTCACAAATAGTAAAAGTGTAACCATTGCCCCGACAGGTACAACACAAAGAAATAATTTGTCCCATTTCATATCTCTCTGTGCATTATTTATAACCAACTCCAATTTGAGAATGTTAACATTAAATAGGTTTCACACATGGAAGATATTTGTACAAAGCCATCATATATTATGAATGGAAAATTATAACAGCTCTGCAAAATTTGTTAAAGCAGATGGGCTGAAACTGACTGAACACCCAAGTCTGCGATAGTCTTTAGAAATTTAGACAGCATTTAGCTCATAACCTCAATATTTGTTTTATTGATCAAAAGAAATGTTAACTTCATCTAGTTTTGACAGATAATTTATCAAAAAAATGTTTTAAAGAAGGGAATATTTCATATCTAAGGTGGCTCGGGAAATTAGTGACTGGCCTTTGGGCCTGAGCTGCCCCCCAGGAGAGAGGAGGAGCATCGTTTGTGAGGCAACTGGACCCCAGCCCAAGGGAAGGAAGGAAGGCAGACAGGCCGGGCCGAAGGGTGGGTGCAGGTAACTCCAGGTAACTCCACACGACCCCCACTTCCTTGCCCAAGAAAACATGACATACAAAGGAATAAGATTCCCCTTTCTGAAGATGACCCTTCTAAGCCCAGATGTGCCAAGCACTTGGAAATGAATCCCCCACAAACCCCCAGCCTTCACATACTTTGGTCCACTCTCAGAGTAAATCATGCTGACATTTCTCTTTTGTTCAGCAATTTCCATGGCAAGTCCTTCTACTGGAACATGATTGTTTTCCCTCTAATCCCACAGCCGCTGCCCGATAGTGAAGGGCTGACAAAGCCACACACGCTCTGGGTCCAAACACCCAAACCCCCTGCCATTCACATGTAATGTCGTCCAGTAGTAGGAAGTCATCTGACCTAACATCGAAATTCACATCGCCGGCTTCTCCTGGTGACTCTAAGTTCTCCTCATATGTCCTTATAATGTCTCCCTCCTATATGCAGATGAGTGAGGAGAGCAGGTCACCTCTTAGGGCCTCTCGGTCCCCATGCATGTGAAACAGTTGGGCATGGTGCTCCGGAATGTTCCTTCTGACATGAGAGTCCCGGAAATTGTGTGTTTTTTTTACATGTTCACGTCCATCTCCCTCTGGTGCATGAATGTACAAAATGGCGTCCCCTTTGCAAAAATGGGGAGACTTACCCAGCAGTTTTGCATCCATCATCACACAATGCAAGGGACAGCATCGGTTGGGCTGAAGACTGACCATTTGCTTGTAATGTGCCCTTGGACCATGGCTGTGGTCATTCATTATTGGCCCTGCTATGGTACATGAGAGTCTGGGAGTCCTTCTGTGCTCTCACTGCCTGCATGAGTTTCATATGAATCCTTCGTCTGGGCTGCCTGGGCCTGGCAGGGATACAGGCAATTTGCCAGGATGGACAATAACCTGAAAACACACTCCATCTTCAGTATTGATCAGAGCTACCACCCCCACAGCCAGCACAAAGTGGGTGAAGTACCAAACATCTAGACTGTATTTGCCCCAGACACAGACTTTGGCCTCACCCACGACGGCCAGCCTGACCTAGGACACAGCCACACTGTGAAAATCCACCTTCTTATCAACAGGGCCTCAAGCAGGAGCTGAAGCTTTGGGTTCCCTCCATGATGGGGGCGTTACAGCAAGACCTTTTGGCCCTTTGCCCAGCGAAGGGGCTGGGAAGGAGGTGAGACTAGCCCTCCCAGCCCCACCCTATACTCACAGGATGTTTGGGAGACCCCATGAGGCCACATTCTCTGTCCCCTGCCACCAGCAGGACCAAAAGGTGTCATGCACTCTGGTCTGGCTACTCCTTCCAGCTCTCTGTTGACCGTGCCCTCCTTCTGTGCCAAGAAAGCCAAGCGAGGCAATCCTGTGTCCAGACCCCAGCGTGAGTTCTCCACTAACATGCTTGTATTAGTCTTCTCGGGCTGCCATACCACAGTGTAAACTCAAGGTTGGTTCTCCTGAGGCCTCTCTCCTTGGCGTGTAGATGGCCACATTCTCTGTGTCCTCACACGGTCTTCCCTCGGTGTGCCTCTGTGCCCTCACTTCCCTTCTCCTATGGACACCAGGCATACCGGCTTAGTCGTACCGGATTAGGGCCCATCCATATCACCTCATTTTACCTTATCACCTCTTTAAAGGCCCTATATCCAAATGCAGTCACACTCTGAGGGACTTCAACATGTGAATTTGGGGGGTGGGGCACGATTCAGCCCATAACATGCACTGACCTGGCTTCCTGCCCCCTTCCTGGAAACTTGTTTATGCTACAAAGAGTTCATTCCCAAACTGGCCACTTTCCATTGGAAACAACATCTGCCCAGAAATGACAAGTGATAATACCACAGCTGCAAGACGAATCGGAGGGAATTCTACCCACACGAACAGGACAACCTGGGGTGGCAGATCTCACAGCACAAAGCCCGCTCACATGCCTAGAGTCTTTGATCCTCCAACCCACTCCACGAGGGAGGCTGGGGAGGTATTAATCAATGAACACAGATTAATTTATGAGATGACGAGATGCAGAGAAAGTTGCCCAAGGTCACACAGCTAATTACGGCCCAAGTCTTGCGACGCTGGGAACATACTTCTTGCACTACCCCTCGTGGTCCCCTGTGCAATGAAGGGACGCCTGGAATACGATCTCACAGCACTTCCTTCAAGTTAAAATGCGTTTATCATCTTGCATAAGTTATGACCCCAACCTTCCCACAAGAAGATCGTATCACAATAAAAAACACACATGGTGCAGGTGGGTAACATGATTTATTAAATTTTCTCAATTTCATGTATAGGAAGTTCCTCCACACAGGAAAATTTTCTAAATATTGAAAACATATGTACATAGGACAAAGCTCAGAGAAGGAAAAAAAAGAAGGTTTATTATAACACATCACACATAATAAATGTTTTTTTAACAAAGTCTGTATGAACTTTCCACATTAATCAAAAGTGAATGCTGCATGATTCTGTATAATTAACCAGGAAGTCATATTACAAGTGATAAATATCACAGACAATAAAGTGAAGCAGACGAATATTGACCTTAAGTGCTCATTAATAATGCAGGGTTTTTGATGGTCCACAATGCAATTATTACTTAGTTAATTGAAAGGTCAAGTTTCCCAAAGATTAATAATTAGACTTACAGTGGCCTGTTCATCAGAGGTTTAATAAATGCTAAAACAGGCCCCTTTAGGCTGCCTTAATATCTGAATCAGAACCTTGGATTTCCTGCTGTCCTTGCAAAGCTAGGGACTGGAGAGAAGGAAATATATTCCATGCTGAGAGCGAGCCCCTGTCACTACAGAAAGATGCACTTAGGACCCACACCAAAGCCTTGAACCTTGACTTTGGGAATGAGGGGCTATCTCAACCACATTCGAGGGGGGCAGTGGGACACATGACACAGCCTCCACGAAGCCTCGCTGGAGTCCGGGACCTCCAGGATGAACTCTGGCCCCAGCCGTGGTGAATTTGAGACAACTAAGAAAGATTCTAATGGCACCTAAAGAAATTCACAAAATGACTTTGTGTTTACAAGATGTGGGAAAGATGAGACAAAATATATGGCTTGCAAGTCAAAATATTCCATCTCCTTTTCTGTACCTTTTTGGCCAACAAGCTCCTTCATGACCCAAACAAATTCAGAATGTCCTACCTCTTCAGCAGTCTCCCCTCCTCACTGGGGCGACAAAAACCCTCCATAAGTAGGACCCAGGGCCATTTGCACTACTCAGGCAGACGACATGCCCAGTGAGCTTGCATCTCCGGCCTTTGAGCTTGTCCACTGAGCTCTCCCTGCTCTCGTGCCTCCTTGACCCTCATCCATTCTTCAAAATTCAGTTGAACTACCACCCAGTCCAAAACACCTTCCCACTGAATCTCAAAATCCAAGTAGCTTCTCCTTCTGTACCCAACAGCACATGACTTGTTTCTCCTTTATGGCAGTTACCTTGGATGGTAGACATGGGTCTCGTCTTCCTTCTACCTCCTGGTACACTGGCAGCTACTTGTGGGCTGGGCTGGGTGACCCTCACTCCATCCTCCACGTGCTCAGCCAGCTGTCCCGCTTATGGTGAGCATGAAGAAATGCTTGCTGAATTGGAGGTGTGGGTGGGGAGGGAGGTAGCAGGACTCCTGAGTTGAAGAGGCAGGTTGAGTGGAGTGCAGATGAATGGGGGCCCCGGGCTCCATGATGGGCAAGAGCAGCTGGGGGCGGAGGGAGCTAGAGCCCTGCCACCAGTGGGCTCCCCAGGGAAACCCAGGGACAGCAGAAGATGCCCAGTTTGATAAGTCAAAGATGGTTGGGGACTTTAGGAGGACACGAAATCGGAAAGACATAAATGCCCAAGGGTAGGGGATAGGTTTCATGATTATTGCACATACACTCATCAAAAGGCTGCAGAATCTGGTGCCAGGGAGTATAAAACAGCACACGTGGTAGGACCACAGTTGTATGCGGAACCACGTAGCCAGAGGACAGACCGATGCACAAAAGTGCTAACAGTGACTGGGACCAGGACGTGGGATCACAGCTGACGTTTTCTAGTCTACAATTTCTGCTTCTCTGTATGTTGCAAGGTTTCTCAAATGAATACACAACTTATGGAGGGGGGGCAGGTGTGGTGGGATTCGCTTGGGCTCTGTGAGGCAACGGGGAGCTCTACAAAAACGTGAGGGAACTGGTCACGCACTCGGAGCCAAAGCCCGTGTGGCAGCCGAGGACCCAGAGGAAAGGCCCGGCCCCCAGCTTCCCAGGGCCTCCTGAACAACTTAGAACAGACCCTCCTTGCACAAGTGAAATACAGAGGTGTTTCAGAAAAGCCAGAGAAAAGTGGAGGAGTCCAGGCCCCCTGTCCTCCGCCCTTGCTCCTGCTTCTTCCCCTGTGGCCCCACTCTCCTTGCCCAGAGCCCATCCCAAGCCAGAGGCCACGTGCTAGTACCTGGGCTGCCCCCCCACTCCCTGTCACTCACCTCCGTCCCTGTCCACCTCCTCTCCAGGACACCCACATTCCTCCTGCCAGATGCGAGCGGACGCCCGAGACTGCCCGGTCATTTCACACTTCCTTCTCCCCACACTTAGGAACTTAATGTCTCTGTCGTGGTATGTTAGAAGCAGTGACCCAGAGGTGAAAATTCCTTGTCCCGTGACCAATCCCTTGGGCCAGCCAGTCACCTTTATTTACGGTTCCTGTAAAAAGAACCTGCTGTGAATTTTCACTCTGCCCTCATATGCCCGCTAATGAGATCACATTTCATATGGACTTATCTCCACTTTTGGGGGCCCGGCAACTTCTGAGCCCAAGTGAAAAGTCGGGCGTGCTTTGCAGAAGGCTCCCCGGGCAGAAGGGGTCCAGGTGATCTGCGGGGTGCAAACTCGGACCCCTCTTTGGTGGCACTAAATACCTCCCGTACCCATCAGGAGCATTGGATTTCAAGCCGAAACCAATGGCATCCTGGCAGCCCTATATTTTATGTCTTGTTTTTATTTCCTTTACTCATCTTTCAGTGTAAACAGTCGATGTTGTTCTAAGAGGTCAGTTTTATATGCCGGAGCACCACCAAACTATTTAGGTTTAAAATGACACTACTATTTAAGACCCAGTGATTTTCAGAACACATGATTTACTGTTGTGGCATTCCATAAGACTCATTTCATACCTCCAAGAAGGACTAGTCAAAGTGTTAAATAAACACGAAGTCCGCGCCTTGTTTTCTTTCCAAAAGTGCAAACACTGTGTTACTCTCATGATTAAATACTGCTCAACACGCAACCAAGTAACCATTTCACAGTTGCCTCTTTCCCGTGGCTTCATTTTATGTATTAATTATTTTGTGTTCAGACAAAGACTTTAATTAGGAGTCATAAAGGGTTTCTGAAGAGTGAATAAGTAGTTTCATCTGCATTAAACTGATAATAAACAGGCATTTCTACAACAAGGAGCTGCCCAAGTGCAAACCTTAACTAAGCCTGAATCTATTAACCACTAACTAAACTCAGCCTCATAAAACATTGTTTGGGGAAGGTACATGACAGTAAAAATGATTCAGATTGCCTTTAAGTCCTTAAAGAGGAAATAAATTAATTGAAGTTTGGTGGATATTAAAGGTTGAAACTTGCCTTTGAATGTGAAAAATTCAATCAATATTATCTTAAGCTCCTAACACTGATTATTAAAAACTGTTTGATTCTTTGAAATGACAGGTACAAAAGCAAAAAAATTTAAATGTAATGCTTTTTAAGGACAAGAGGCAAATATATGTGTGCTTGATTACAATGAATCTGGACAAAAAGGAAAGAGAGGTTAGTTCTGCCCATTAAGCTGAAGCTCCAGCCTCCGTTCTCTGAAACAAACTATGTTATCAACAACGTCCCTCCAATGGAGACTCCGAGAAGCAATGCATCACGCCTTTCTTAGCTACCTGTGTTCAGAAGGCTTGATTTCGAGCATTCGAGCAGCTTCTCTTCTCCAGATGCTGCTACGAGACAGATGCCCAGCACCCTCGCTGTTAGTCAGCGGCTCATGCACTGAGGACCTGTGGGTGAATGTGTATTTACCTTTATTTTCGGCTTGGTTCTGCATATTCACCTTGAGCCTGGCGCCATCTAGTTTGTCCATGCGGGTCAGTTGCTGCTGGCTGGTGCCCTAGGTTCTCAGAACCCAGTCCGGTCCTTTTAAGGGGTGTCTTGTTAGGGTCCTCAGTGTTGGGAGAGGCAGGTTGTCTCCTATTTAACCTTTAGGAGCCAGCACACCTCAAGATCACCTGCCCTGGTAGACTGCCCACCCTCCAGGCCAATTCGAGGCCCTCCACTCTCCCAGGACTCCTGGGTCTGCCTGCCCCCACCCCGCCCCAGAGCCCACCTGACACCCCCACCCACCCACCACGTGGCTTCGCACATTCTCCTGCAAAACCACCAAGTGGAAGTCTTGCCTTACTGACCTGCACGTCCCCAGCCTCACCTACACTTAGCACAGAAAATGTTAGTAAAATGAGGGGCGCCTTGGGGTTCTCCTTTGGTGAAGCGTCTGCCTTCGACTCAGGTCCTGGGATCGAGCCCCGTGTTGGGCTCCCTGCTCAGGGGGAGTCTCCCTCTCCCTCTGTCTGCCGCTCCCCCTGCTTATGCTCTCTCTCTCAAATAGATAAAATCTTTAAAAAAAAAAAAAAAAAAAACTAGTAAAATGAATGGAATTGAATTCCCTTCGGCTTTTGGCATCAGATTGGTGATATTTTGGCTGAATGCAGAGCAGGGAGGGGGCCCGGCTACCAGCGTTTACCTGGTTAGTGGCTCCTATCAGCATCTCTCACGTCCACACACCGCCTGGTCCTGGGTTTCTTCCTCTGAACAGTTTCTTCTTCATGAATGTATCGGCCCTGCCACGTGGGGCCAAAACTGGGTGAGGCAAACAACGGTACTCCTAAGGGCAGCCGTGGACGGGCTGGCCACTGAAGTGACCAGCTCTGGCCTGAGCCTCCGGCCAGTCGAGAGCTCCAAGTCAGGGGTGGACAGCCACCCCCTCAGACCTCGTCAGTCTGCACCATGGGGTGCAGGCCGAGAAGGAGACCTGGTCAGCCCCTAGCGGGGCAGCGGGTCCCCAGGGACGCTGGCGGCTAGGACAGAGGCCACCTCCTCCATCTCCTCACTGCCGGGCCACCCCGAGTGTCTCATACCTGGAGCAGCCTGCCAACTTTGTCATTGTCCTCAGTCTCATCTTTCACGATAAATGCATTGAAGGACTTTGTTTCTGCTGCACGGACCCCAGAAGGAACATAAGGATGGCAGAACCAGCCAGGAGAGGCAGGGGCAGGACATTTCCTGACTTTAGAATCCTCCTAAGCCCCCACTGGCCTTAAAGGTGTGGCCAGGGCCACATTTGAGGGAGGTGCCCAGACCGCCCATCCCTCACGCCACCTCCCTGGTGCAAGCGTGGAGAAGAGAAAAAGCACTGCTGGGTGTGCTGGGCCCTCAGTGCAGCTGATAGGGAAATGGGCTCACGAGGGATAATGTCCAAGTGAGGGGAAAGCAAGTTTGCGAAGTAGTATGTACAGGAAGATCCTATTTGTTCAGAAAGACAAAAAGAGACAGACAGAATGACAGACGGAAAAGCACTCATTTACACACACACACACACGTACACAGAAAATAAGCTTACCTCTCATTTTACACTTTCCTATTGTATATAAGACACAATAGAGCCAAAAGTGAATTTTCCTACAGTCAGAGCAAAGATCTTTGCACCTGTCCTCATCGAACAGAGAGAGAACAGGTTCAATGTACGAAAGAAATTTTGTGGTGACATACCCAGGAGGTGGGGAGGGGAGAGAGAGAGAAGGAGGGAGAAAGGGAGAGAGAGAGGCAGGGGGAAGAGAAAGGGAGAAGGAGAGAGGTAAAGAGAGAGGAGGAATGAAGGGACTACAGACAAAACAGCCTGGTCAGGATACAGCTGTGCTCACGTAGAGATTTAAGACATGGCTAATCATACGTCACTGTCGTCTTTGTGTCCGTGAGATATTCAGGCTGTGGCTAAGCCCCAACGACATCTAGCACACATGAATACAAAGGAGTCGAGCATGACACAGCCCTAATTAGGAACTCAGAGTGGAGATCCAAAAAAAAAAAGTATAATACAATGGTGAATATATTCAGAAAATGTCAGCTGCCAAATGTTTGCACTTCAAATTTCATCTCCAGTTTGGTGAAAATGTCCATGGATCCCAGGACGCTGGAATAAAACTCCATGTGGTTCCATTTTTATGGGTGAATCTGAAACCAGGTGGTTCTGGAAAGAGAGTTCCCACAGCCCTTGCCCTCCTGCGGTTTCTCCGGATGCTTAGAATGTTTTCCTAAAATGAAATTACAAACATGAATCTCTTCTATGCAAGCAAACTTTCATACCAAGTATGCCAATTACAGGCTTGTCATTTTCCCTTTGTAAACCCCAATTTTTAGCCATAAAAATGTGCTTATGATACAACTTTTTGAGCTCAAAAGAATCAATTGTGAGGGGTTTTTTTTGGGGGGGAAGGGGGATGGGACTTGCAAATGTCTTCTTAACTCCTTTAAGGGAAAACAGTCATACACAAATTAATCATTGCTAGTTTTGATCATAATTCAGTGATTCTCTAGCAAATTATTTCTAAATTTAAAAAAATGTTAAGTCATAAGGTAGTATTTTCTAAAATTATTAGTAGAGGGTCTCCTGAAGACGGACAGGGAAAGAATAAGTTCACAGGGAGGGAAGCAAGGATTTTATAAGATAGGGCAAACAAGGCAGCGTGTGAAATAATCTCATGTTGTTTGAGAAAGAACATATGGGTGTATTGATGATAAGTCTATGCCCCCCGCTAGACAGGCCCTGGGACTTGTTCTCCAATACGTGGGCACAGTAACGTTGGGTAAACAACAGGCTTTGAAACCAAACCCTGTAGTTGTCCTTCATCGAGAGCATTAAGCCGTATTCTTAACATTATTTCAATGGAGGTTCTTCCGTGGGGTTTAATATAGCTATACCTTTTTCTAACAGCCACACACTCTAACTTTGACACATTTGAAGATGGAAGATCTACAGGGAAATGTAGAATCAAGAGCCATAAGACACTGGGTTACAGTTCATGAGAATTTGCAATTTAAGTGTATGATGACTGAAAAGGAGATGTAGATGCATCGGGAAATGTATCTTTCAGCCGGTACATCTACACGTAGGTTAATTAAGTCACCAACGTTCTGCAGAGAAAAGTGTAAAACACCGTGATCAAGTGAACTCTTCTCCAGGGTTACACAATTTATAACCCACACCATCCTCAGAGAGCGAGCAGCTCCCTCTGCCAGGCTTTCAAAGAGCTAGCTCCAAGGCGCTCCGCTCACCCCGTGGAGGAGGAGGGAGACGGCGGGTGATGCCCCCCTCCCTGCCCACGGATGGCCCTGTCCTCTGGCTGTGCTCCAGCCCTGCTCTCAGCCCTCTGGGCACTCAGGGACAGAGAGTGTGCTCAAAAAGCACAGAGAACAGCCAGAATAGGGCGTGCATCTCCAGAAAGCAGGCAGCGACACAGGGGCACAACAGAGAGAACACCCTCAACTTTCATCCAGTGCCCACCCAGCCTGCTTAACATGTCAGAACCTGGAATCTGAATTCAATACACACAGCCCGGGGCCTAGGCTACCCTAAGAGTTTCTGTTTTAAATTAAACCACATAATTCAGCATTGGTCTTCATCTGGTGCACCCGAAATAATGAAGGTGAAATTGCATTTATTGAGCAGTATGCATGTGTCTGCCCTTGAGGGATGCACCCAAACCACACCCCCCCAAAATGTAACCTTTGCAACACTCACTGTAATCTGCCTCAATTACTGCTCTCCAGGGAACTTAATATTATCTCCATAAGCTAGGGACAACAGAAGCAGAGATCCCTCCAAAATCCTTATAGCCTAAAAGGGGGAGGGGGGTGAAATGTAAAACTGTCAAGACTGGGCAACCCTCCATGGAGACCAGAAAGACAGTGGGACTGACATAATTGACTCAGCTGTCCACAGCAGGCAAGAAAAGGAATCTGTGGGCCCAGGGCATGCCCTGACCAGGATACCCCTCAGTGCCCCATGAAACAGCTTCTGCTTCTTACAATCAAATGCATCTTGAGACAGGTGCCCAGAGCAAAACCTTTAGTTCACAGATGACAACAACTAAACAAGGGAAATAGAGGCTTTTATGAGACCCCACACCAGCGCATTCACCATCTGGGTCCTGTTCCCAGTCCCAGCTCCCAGTCTGGCTTTTCCATTACCCGCACAGTCCTTTCCCTGTACCCACCTCCCCCACAGTCTGCCAGGTGATACCATTTTCCTTTCCTGGTTGAGCAAACAAAGCCCTTGCCTAGTGGGAACGGCCCCAGCTTAAAAGCCACTCTTCCACACCAACCTCGCGCACAATAAAATGGACAAGCCACAGACCTGCCCCAAGGCTGCATCTTTTCGGTGCAGATAAGGTGTGTGAATCTCCTGGCACAGAGCAGGTGCTCAGCAAGTGGTGATGATGAGTCTACGTGAGCAGAACAGGGGTCAGTCTCAAAATACCCAACAACCCTTTTGTTTTAGACAAAAGTCTTAATATATACACTCTTCATGGGGAGAAGTGCCCCATCTGGTTTGCCTGGCAATGCGACACCCTTTCTGGGGCCACACCAAAGCTGCTGGTCCCCAGACCACACCCCGAACAGCAGGCCTGCAGGACGCGTGTGCTTGTGCACGCCTAGCAGGGGCTCAAGACACGCTTGTTAAGGGAATGAAATGGCGTCAGATAAGAAGACCCACATCATGAAACCCAGAAGGCCAGGCCTGGAGGGAGGGCCTGTGCAAATGGGTGGGTCTGGGCCAACGGATGCACATTCACACTTTTTTTCAAAAGTCATACTTAGAAGTAAATACAGATAAGTATAAATGATCATCAGGAATGCAGCAATAGGATGCAAAAACTGGACTTTTTCATACAGAAAAGACAACTTGAATATGAAACTCAAGAGACGAACTTGAGCGAATAAAGCCAATGTCGAGCAAATAAAGAGCGCCCACTGTTGCATTGCTGCTGCCTGCTGCAAAGAACTAAATAAACTGGTGCTATAATACCCCAGACGGAACCAAAATGGCGTGGCCAGGCTGGAATAGCAGATAAACGCTGCGTGGGCACAGCGTGAGACAGAACCACAAGATCGTGTGGGCAGCGGCAGCGGCTGGCTGGCAGGGCTCTGCATCTCGAAGCAGGCAGTGACATCCGGGACTCAGATGCCAATCAGATGAAAGGGACCACAGAGCTTCATCAGCAACAGGAACGTACAGCCAGAATCCCTGCTACTGAAGGTGAGGGGCTGGGGGGATGGGTGGTAACTCCACCTCTCCCTCCACTCATGAAAGGAGACTAACAAGAGGTCGAGCCCCAGTCTTGCCCCTCACTGGCTTTGTGACTGTATCAGCATTACGCCCAATATCAGAGCAGAGCAAAACTTCCCATCTTCACTGAAGCCAAGATAAGCTGTGCACAGGCAACAGACGAAACATCAGAGGGAGGACAGGGGAGAAAGAGAGAATATGAATGCAAACCACAGAAACATTAATCCTCTCACTCAAAAGGAGCCCATACACCAAAATTCTAAAACACATAAAACAAAGCTCATACAATGAAAGACACATGTTAAAAAAAAAAAAGACATGTAATAAAGACAACAGTGTGAATTCATTTGAGATATAACTAAGTTTATAGAAGCTCCTGGCAAAAACTTTAATATAACCATGTTTAAAATTTTAAAGAGATAATTAAAACATCATTATCTCCATAATTTTAAATTATGAACAAAAAGTAAATAAATGAAATAAGAATAGATGTATATGAAAGAGAGCCTAAGAGTTATAATATCTTAGAAATGAAATATATAGTCACTAAAAATGTTTTAAATGCACAAGATGGGATAAATTCTAATAGGAGTGCAGTCCAGAACAAAGAGTAAAATGGAAGATAGAACTGAAGGTCACACCAAGTGAAAAGTATGCCACTGATTTTTTTTCAATGTGTGAAAAACCTACTGAAAGTCAAGAAGACATCATGGAGATCATTTTTTAATCTATAAAGGTATCAAATCACTATGATGTTTACCTGAAACTAAAAGGCTATTGTATATCAATTATACTTCATATTAATTTTTTTAGAAGAGGCAGGAATAATAGATTGAGAGACTCCAAGATTTATAAATTGGAGTTCTTGAAGCTGAGAATAGGAGTGAAGTAAGATTTGAGAACTTACAATAAATAATAGCTAAGAATTCTAGAGAATTGGAGAAAAACATAGTCTTTAGATTGCGAGAGTAACACAGCAGAATAAATTTTTTAAAAATCTATGCCTAAGTAGCATAATGACATGCAGAACATCAAAAATAAGGAAATAACCTCAAAAGCTTCTAGAAAAAAAAAAAAGAAATTGCCTATGAAGCAATGATAATTACAATGGCAATACATTTCTTATCAGGAACAAGAGATTCCAGAAGGCAATGAAGTAATACCTTTAAAGTGATGGGAAAAAAATTAAAAATAAACAACCTTACCCAAGGATTTCAAATCAGTTGAACTATCAATCAAGAGTGAAAGCAATCAACAACAAAAACAAAATTATCTGATTAAAAAATAAGCAAAATACCTTAAAAGACATTTCTCCAAAAAAAAAAAAAAAAGATATATAAATGGCTAATAAATGAAAAGATGCTCAACATCACTAATCACTAGGGAAATGTGAATCAAAATCACAATGAGATACTTCTTTACACTCATTAAGATGACTATTATTAAAAAAAAAAAAAAAAAAAAAAAAAAGGGCGCCTGGGTGGCTCAGTTGGTTAAGCGACTGCCTTCGGGCTCCCTGCTCGGCGGGGAGTCTGCTTCTCCCTCTGGCCCTCCCCCATCTCATGCTCTCTCTATCTCATTCTCTCTCTCAAATAAATAAATAAAATATTAAAAAAAAAAAAACAAGTGTTCGTGGGAATGTGGAGAAATTGGAACTCTTATGCATTGCTGGTGGGAATCTAAAATGATAGAGCCACTATGGAAAACAGTGTGGTGGTTCCTCAAAAATAAACACAAAATTAGCACATGATCCAGCAATTCCACTTGTGAGTATATGCCCAAAAAAGTGAAAGCAGAGACTTGAATAGATATCATAGTAGCATTATTCACAACAGCCAAAAGGTGGAAGCAACTCAAGTATCCATTGTTTAATGAATGGATAAACAAAATGTGGCATATGCATGTGATGGAATATTATTCAGCTCTAAAAAGGACTGAAATTCTGACACAGGCTAAAACATGGATGACCCTGAAGACATTATGCTAAGTGGAATAAGCCAGACACAAAAGGAGAAATGCTGTATGATTCCTCTTATACAGGGTCCCTAGAGTCATCAAGTTCATGGAGATAGAAAGTAGAATAGTGGTTGCCAGGGGCTGGGAGGAGGTAATGGAAAGTTATTGTTTACTGGAAACAGAGTTTTAGTTTGGGAAGATGAAAAAGTTCTGAAGATGATGATGGTTTGGCTGCACAACAATATGAATATAAATATGCCACAGAACTGGATGCTTAAAATAGTAAATTTTATGTTATGTATTTTCATCACAATAAAAAAGTGCAACCATAAAAAAATAGTGAAAGTGGGGGTGTCTGAGTGGCTCAGTTAGTTGAGTGCCTGACTCTTAATTTGGGCTCAGGTCCCCAGCATCATGTGGCTCTGTGCTTAGTGGGGAGTCTGTTTGAGATTCTCTCTTTCTCCCTCTCTCTCTGCCCCTCCCCCCTGCACTCTCGCCCTCTCTCTCTCTAAAATAAAAAAATCTTTAAAAAAAATAGTCAAAGCAAAATAAAGACGTTTTCCTGTATACAAAGATTTAAAGAATTTACAACCTACAAATCCCAGTGAAAGATCTATGACAGCATGCATTGAGGGGAAAGAAAGGAAATGGAAAAGGAACTTGTGAGAAATGAAAAGAAAAATGAACACCACAACTGATAAAATGTCACAGTACATTTAACTATTAATTTATTTTCTATTAAACAGTAGTGGTCAAACAAACTCCAACATTGCACAAGTTGAAAACATGTTCCCATATACTAAGGTCCTTATTGTGGTCAGAAGAAAGAAATAGAAATACTGAGCAACTCTAGACTTCCTTAGAAAAGTTTTAGTTGAATAGCTTAAAATTTTAAAGATAATTACCAAAAGAATGGAAATATAATCTATAGCTTCCAAAGTAGCAAGGGGGGTGGGCAGGGAAATTATCATAAAACAATCAATTTTCAAAGTAATAGAAAATATAAAAAGAAGGCAAAGAAATGGGGGAGGGGAGAAAGAAAAAACAAAAACCAAAAGACACAGAAGGAGAAGGAGAAAGAGCAGGAGAAGAAGAAAGAAGAAGAAGAAGAAGAAAGGGCAAGGGGAGAAAGAATAGAAAGAAATTGATATTAACAAAAAATAAAATAAGATGGTAAATATAAGACCAAACATGTTCATTAATCACAATATATATTAATTGATAAAGTTTACCTATTAAAAGATGTTATTTGACTGGGCTTTTAAGAAATCTAGGTTTATGTGTCTTATAAGGAATACACATGAGGCAAATCCACACAGATAAACTGAAAATAAAGAAAAAAATACAACATGCACATATTATCCAAAAGTAAAGGGGGGTGTGCTATATTAATATAAAATGAAATGCAATTTAAGCCAAAATGTTGTAACGACTATAAAAAGTGACACTATATCATAGGAAAAAATTTCATCAGGAAGGTATCGACAGTTATAAACTGTGTACACTTCTAACAACATAGTTCCAAAATACGACATCAAGCCCAAACTGGCAACATTATAAGGATAAATTAACAAATCTATAATGACAATATTTATAAACCATAAACCACAAATAGTAAAGAAGTTCCTTAGCCTGACAAAGGATGCTTATTCAATACCTACTCAATACATCACACAAACATCACATGAGATTTTAAAAGCTCTCCTTAAAACAAGGACAAGACAAAGATGCCTGCTATTGACTACTTATAGTTAATATTGTTCTGTAGGTTCCAGACAATGTGATAAGAAAAGAAAAATAAAATAATGTTTTAGAAATAGCAAAGGAAGAGAAGATATGATAGTCCATATCTAAGTTCAAGAAAATCTATCAATAAATATTAGAAATAGTGAGAGTTCAGCATGGTTACTAAATACCAAGTTATGGAGGCATATTAACGGCCCCCATATATGTCTATGCTGTAATTCCCAGAACCAGTGAATGTGCTACCTTACATCATCATATATATGATGAAGGTATGAACTTGGAGATGAAGAAATCATCCTGGATTATCCAGGGTAAACCCAATCTAATCCCATGAGTCTTTAGATGTGGAGCTGTGGCAATGGGAGGAGAGTTCGAGAGATGCAATACTGGTAGCTTTGAAGATAGAAGAAGATGACCATGGGCCGAGGAGTGTAAGTAGCCTCCAGAGAGTGGGAAAAGGTAAGGAAGCAGATTCTCCCCAGAGCCTCCAGAAAAGAATGCATCCCTACACCATCTTTATTCTAGCCCAGGGAGACTTCTGACCTACAATACTGCACAATAATAAGTTTGTGCTGTTTTAAGCCACTAAGTTTATGATGCTTTTTTACAGCAGCAATAGATACCTACACACAAATAAACAAATAAAAATCAACAATACACCCATCAATAAGCATCCTCGTATACAATATAGATGTTAAAGTTCTCTTTCACAAAAACAACAAAACATGAAAATCCTTAGAGAGAAACATAAAACAGATGTGTATGAAAACAGTATGAAATATTATCAAAGGATATAAAAACAAGATCTAAGTAAAGGAGAGGACATATCACGGACATGAATTAGAACACCTTTTGTCATTAATATGTAAACTCTGACAAAATTAATCTATAAAGTCAATGTAATCACAATTATAATGCTGACAGGACCTTTCATGGAACATTACAAGCTTATCTTAAAATTCAAATGAAAAAGCAAAGGGTCAAGAATAGTCACAAGAATGCTGAAGGAGATAAGCAATGTGAGGAGACTTGCTCTCAGAGTTATCAAGGCTATTTTTAAATTCTATTAGATAACCCAGCAAGTTCTTGCCATAGGGACAGAGAAGACCAACAGAACAGAATGGAAGTAAGAAAATAACACATATGGTATATTTCCATTTATATAAAGTTGAAAGAAAGGCAAAGCTCAAGAATATATTGTGTAAGGATATATGTACATGTGGAAAACAGTAAAGAAAATCAAGAGAGCAATTATCATGAAAGTTTGGAGAAAGGAGGGAAGGGTATACGATCACGGAGTGGCCACAGAAACATTCTTAAGACACTGGAAATGTCATGTCACAGCCCCGCCAACAGTTTGTTATTTTGCTTTGTTGTTTTATTATAATCCTTAATTATGGGTGGTGTCCCGCTCCTATTTGCATGGTAAATTTTACAATAAAAATATTTTAATGACAATAGTGTTGGACTGACAACTGCTCATCCCTAAGAACAATGTAAAATTAGGTCACTACTTCATGCTATATTTTCAAATGCATCACAGATGGATTTAAGACCCAAATGTGAAAACCAAATGTTATCATTTTTAGGGTAACATTTGGTAGAATATTTTGCTCTTATGGCGAAGAAAGTTTTCTTAAACACAAAAAAGTTAAGACATAAAAGATTAATAATTTTGACTGTACTGACATTAAAATATCTACCCATCTAAAGACAGGGTAAGGGACCCCTGGGTGGCTCAGTTGGTTAAGCCTTTGGCTCAGGTCATGATCCCAGGGTCCTAGGATCAAGCCCTGCATCGTGCTCCTTGCTCAGAGGGGAGTCTGCTTCTCCCTCTCCCTCTGCTGCTCCCCCTGCTTGTGCTCACTCTCTCTCTCTCTGACAAATAAATAAATAAAATCTTAAAAAAAAAAAAAAGAAAAAGACAGGGTGAGGGGCGCCTGGGTGGCTCAGTCAGTTAAGCATCTGACTCTTGATCTCAGCTCAAGTCTTGATCTCAGGGTTGTGATTCAAGGCTGGGTTCCACACTGGGCATGGAGCCTACTTAAAACAAACAAACAAAAACAGACAGGGTAAAAAAAAAAAAAAAAAGTGGAAAAACAAGCCGTAGATGGGGAGTAAATATTTGCAATGAGCATAATAAGTAAGTTATTATACCCAAACACACACATTTTATTTTTTAAAACCTCTTTCAAATCAATAAGAAAAAACAGACATTCCAACAGAAAAATGACTATGTAATATAAATAGGCAGTTTGCAGAAAAAGAAAATAAATGACCAGTAAATATAGATAAAACAGGAGACTATATTAATAGCCTATATTTATATTTGTCTCAGCCTCATGAGTAATTAGGGGAGGGCAAATCACAGAAATGAGCTACCAATTCACAGCCATCAAATAGGCAAACGTACTAAAATTTGGCAATTACAACTGTTGGTCAAGTATAAAGGGAAAAAAAGGAACCTTTATACCAGCTAGTAGGAATGCACCGTGGTACCTAATTTTGGAAAGTAATTTGGGAATATCTAACAAAGTTGAAAACACTTGCATCCTATAACTTAGCAACATGACTTCTTAGTAGAGACTGTTGCTCACAAGTACAAGCATCTGAACGAGACATGTACCAAAATGTCTACAAGCACATTATTGCTAAGAGGGATCAATGGGAAACCAGCTAATATCCATCAACGGGAGAATGGCTAAATTGTGTTAATTCCTACAATGAGAGAACATAAGGCAAATAAAATAAATGTACTAGAGTTAAATATGTAATCTCAAAAATATCATGTTGGGTGGGAAAATAAGGATATAGATAGTATAATACCATATGTATATATTTTACTGTAAGCCATTATCATAGGTAACATTTATTGCTATATAAATATGTTGTAAAAGTGTAAAACTACACGCAGCAATGATAAACACTAAATTCACATTAGGAGTACCTTTCTCATGGGGGAAACGTTTGGCATCACAGAAAAGCACATGGGTCCTCTGTTTCATCTACGATGTTACGATTTGATAAAGACGGCTGGTGTATGGGTATTGGTCTACTAGCCTCTATTTTTTTTGGAATGCTTGAAATATTCCCTAATTTTAAAGAATGTATTTTCATAAAGAGACCTGCAGCCCCTCTGCAGGGAATATTTGTCCATAGCTGGGAGCATCGGCCGGCCCCTGGCTGTATGGATTCACACGGGTATCTTCTAACCACTAAGACACAACCTGCCACAGAGAATGGGTCCCAAATTTTTGATAAGACATCAACTTTCTTTATGCCACAGCCAGGAATGACAAGTAGGCGAGATGATACAAATTTTTCTCTAAAAACAGAAGGAAATGTTACTGTTTATAAAGTAGTCCAAATGTAATGAATATTTATAGGTAACGAAATCCAACCTGCCAAAACGATCTGATTAATAATAGAGTGGGAGAGCTAAACCTGGTAACCTTTTATGATAAATTATAGGCTGTGTGTCAGTGGTCCTGGGGCTGGCAGAGGGTGACTCATTGTTCCCAGCCCCTCCTTTCGGAGGAGTTCCTATCGGAATAGCAGGCTCAGAGGGAGGTGGGAAAGGGGGTGCAGCCACCTGAGCTTGTCAGGGGTCAGGGAGAGTGTAGGAAGTTTCAAAACTCAGGAGCTGTCAACTGGAAAAATAGACGGATTTGGGGGGAGGTCTGCCTGGGATAAAAATGCAGTAAAAATGTAGTCTGTGTGCAGAAATCTGCAATCAAGTTGCCCCTGCCCTTAATGGTATAAAATGCCATGACAGGCAGCCCTTCTTCTGCACCCTGCCCATCTTCCACACAAGAGAGCCCACATCCTACTCGGAAATAAATGGTCTGCGGTTGATATGCGTGTTTTAACCCCTGTGAACACTAATGGGAGTTTTGTACACATATTGATTGCCAAAGAAGCCTAAAGTGTAAAGCATTAATTCTGGATTCCAAGATGTTTGCCAATTCCTCCTGGACCCTTAGTCCTCATCAGCACTTGGTATTTTGAACTCCTTTTTCTCTGCATATTTTAAAAGAAGAAATTTAGGAGCTTATCTAATCTGATCTTGTGTCTCTGAAGCCTGAGTCATTTAATGGGTGCATCGATATACACCCACATCTAGGCTGAGATGAATGAGCACGGTCTCACATTCGCCTTGGCAGCAGGACCGGGCATCAATCACAAAGATGGCTCGGGCAGACACATCAGCCATTGGCATCCTGGTCCCCGCACCCCCCTCCTGATATGGTTGGAGACACTTCCAGTATATCAATAATGATGTGTGTCCAAAAACTCAGGGGGATCACATGAGCCGGGGGGAGATATATTTACCCAAGCTCATATTATATTCCAGTTGCCTCTGCTTTGCAGAACCCCAGATGTGACCTCCCCAGCTCTCTGAAATATGGAAGAATTTAGCTCATGTGTTCACATGTCAGCGGCCCCAGCCGTTCTCAGGCAGACTGAACAAGGTTCGGGAAGGAGTGGACCTCAACAGCGTGCGCTGCAGAGACGCTTCCTCTGACCCAGTTGTGGGTTCCTACAACCACCCACCTGCAGAGCCGGGACTCCCGCGCCCCGCCGGCCTCTTAGCTTCTCCACAGACCTGTGGCTATTTCCCCTTTCAGAGGCCTTCCTGGCAGCTCTCAGCAACGTGGCTCTTCTCCAGGTGTGTGGTCTGCGCAGAGCTCGCTCTGATTCCTTCACAGTCCGACCCGCCCTGGCAGGGACCCCACCACTGCCACCTGTATCGCAGCTCCCGTGGGTCCCACAGAGCCCCGCCTTGGAAGAGCCCCTCCTGCTTCCACTCAGCAACTCCTCTACTTCTACCCCAGCAGCCTTGGGTCAGGGACCCTCTCAGGGGCCCGGTTATGTTACCCCCAAATGATTAAACTACCCACTTAGGTGGAACCCCAGGGAGAACCGTTTCGGTAAGACAGGAACATCTGTGCGTCTGCACGTGAAAGCCCGTCTACACAGCCAGCACGGGAGCTGTTGGTTTTCCCCTCCTAGCATCTTCAAAGAACCTAAGAGCAGGGAAATGCAAAAAAGAAGAGAAAGAGAAGAAACCAATAAAAGTTTTATGAATTATACAGAACTGCAGAAGGTGGTGTATTTGCAGGGTCTGCACCTATTCATGAGTGACTTTGATCCTGGCAGAGGGTGGCCAGATTCAACAAATAAAAACACCGGATCCCATTTGGACTTGAATTTCAGATAAACAATGAATAATTTGTTAGTATAAAAAAGGTTTTAGTATACTTGTAGTAAAACATTACTAAAAATATTATTCATTATTTCTCTGGGATTTTCTCATTTAATGCTTCCTGGGAGAGAGGGAGGCAGGGAAAAGTCTTCACAGGGAAGAGAGGGGAAATCCAGGGACGTTCGGGACCCTTATCCAGGTCCACTTTCTCCGGTGTGGCAAGCTGGCTTTCGGGAGCAGAGTGACTCCCAGGGAACGGGGTCCCCAAGCTCACCCCCGTACATGATCCCACAGACATCACGCTGCCTCGCTCAGGAGAGGACCCAAAGCAGGTGAAGTCGCTGTTCTGCATATGCAGGTAAAGGCCCAGGCAGAAAGACTAACATTTTATTTTATACTTCTACTTATGGGGAAACTAGAGGAGGAAAACAGTTTAGTCTCCTACTGAGGAACCTTGCCGAACTTAAGTACTGGAAACCCAATTAATATTGGAAAAGGTGCCCTGGTTCTCAGAGGACAGTTACATCACGATTGCGCCTCACCCTCCCTGGGGGACCCCTAAGAAGAAGACTAGGAAAAAACTAACTTTAGGTACAGGAATTTTACCACTGGGGACGGCGTGCCCATGAAAATATAAGGGCTTGAGCAGGTCCTTCACTCATTCTTCTACTCATCGCTGGGCTAGAACTAGGAGCGCTAAGGCCCAGAGGTCACAGACCAGCTCCTTAGGGAAACCGCCTGGGGCAGGCTGGCAAAGTGCAGCCCGCAGGCCAAATCCAGCCCGTTGCCTGCTTTGTATCTATGTCCTACATTTTTAAATGTTGACCTATTCCAAAGAAGAATAGTAATTTGTGATGTGAAAATTAGACGAAATTCAAGTTTCTGTGTCCACAATAAAGGTTTTTTGGAACGCAGCTACACGCATGCGCCTTTACCTAGGGTCCACGGGTGTTGTCATGCTCTACGGGTGGGACTGAGTAATGCAAACTGAGAAGTCGTGTCTGCAAAGACAAAAACATTTACCGTCTGAGCCTTCCCAGAAAAAGTTCGCCAACATGCAAACAGGTAGCAAGTGCTCCAGGGGAGGGAGGCCAGACGCCGCTGCCGGGTGCTGGGAAGGGCTTGGAGGACCGTCCTTTGGGATCTTTGCAGGGAACGGCTGGACAGGAGCCTTGAAGCGGATGGAGCTTTGGGGACAGTCTGTAGGGGACCCTGTAGAGTCCCCTACAACAGCTTACCAGACATGGAATATACGCTTACACAAAAACACACACTGTCTTGTGGACATCGATTTATGCAGAGAAAGAAAGCCTCTTTCGTGATTGCTAAATATTTCAGTAATGGCACAAGTAAAGGACAAGCTTTGAAAATATTAAGATGGAATTTTCTGACTTAAATCATCCTTCATGATCCTCAAGCTTTCCAGCATTTAAAGCCCTTGCTCAGACAATCATTCCTTCTCCCTCCTGTGTCTTTAACCCCCCTACTAGATTCTTTCTCCAATGAGTCTATAAAAACCCCCAACAGTAAAACCTCCCTGGACCCCACACCCTCTTCCAGACCTCCCATCATGCCCTTCACCTTAACATCAATCTCCTCCCAAAGCCACCTGTGTGTGCCATTGGCACTTCCCAGCCTCCCTCACCCTCCAGCCCTGCTCTCCCTTCCCCTGCAAGCTCTCCGAGCATAACCATGGAGGATGGCCCAGGGCTTCCTGCAAACGGGCACCGCAAAGCCCGGCCTTCCACAGCCTCTCCCCTCCGTGTGACCCTGCCAGGCTCTGCTTCATTCTGCAGTACTTTCTTCCCCAGCCCTTCTGGTTTCCTTCCTTCCTCTGGGGCTTCTTCTTCTCCTCTAACACCAGAGTTTCTCAAGATGCATCCAGCTCTGACCTTGCTCTCTCTCCCTAGATGACCTTACCCTGCCTTTAGCTTCAAGTGTGATGTGTGGTGTTGGCATTGTCTAATGAAACACCAGCTCAGGAGGAAGACTCTTTCCTTGTTCGTCAAGTGTCAGCCACATTTTTCTCAGTCCTCACTGAAGGAATTAGATTATAGCCCTCTCCTGAAAACCTCCAAGAATTCCTTCCTGGACGTAAACACTCGCTCTTCCATCAGTGGCCTCCCCATCCCACTGGGGCAAGCCCATCTGCATTGTGGCAGCCAAGAAAGGCTCCATAGTAGATGCTCAATAAATGTTTAAGCATTCAAGCAAGGGTCCTGACAATAAAACACATTTGGTGCATAATTAGAAGACATAAGGACTTATATATTCAAACTTAAACAGAACTTCCAAAGGAAGACTTCTGTAATTTCCCTGTATCCAGTTAAAACCTCTAGACATTTCTGGAACATAGAAAAGTAATTCTGACAACATTTAAGACGATAGAGCTACGTGTGGAGGATGCTTCTGTTTGTTGGACTTTCCTGGCTGTGTGGCTCTAGGAAAGTATCTCACCTTGTCTGGGCTTCAGGTTCTTCAACCACCAGGGGGAGACAATAATAGCTGTCTCTCTGAGTTAATGAGAAAACCAGATCACGTCCATGGTGTTCAGTGGCACATAGAATGTGTGGAATCAACAATAGTGCAAACTCATTCCCCAGGAAAAGTAAAATAAACAGTGCAGCAGGAAAAGGGGGGGGGGGGCATTCGACAGAGGCACCGCCATGTACCCAGACGAGGACAACAGCAGTTTCATAAAATAAAGGAAATGCCAAAAGGCTTTCTTAACTCCCGCTAGGTAGTAATGGTTCACCCACCACCACGCTGACCCAACGATAAAACCAGGAGACAGACTAATGCTGTGTTATAACCTAACAATATTAGATCAGGCTTTCTTTCATTATATGTGGTGTTCCAGGGGACACGTGTCTTAACCTGTGGTAAATTTAAATCTGTTTAATGACTTGTATTATAACAAGCTCCTACCATAAATAAAAGTTCCCAGGAGAGGAGGGAGTCTCAGGTCCCATTACCATGTCATTCATGCTGATAACTCACAACACAAATGGACGAACTGGATCAGCGGAGTATTTATCAAACGTGTGTGTGTGTGCATCGCGTGGTGCTGGACACTGACCAAAGGATGTCAAGGCCTGTCCCACTGGCGACGGACAAATCCCCGTTAATCCAGGCCATGCTAGCCTCTCATGCTGCAAACCCACGCCCACCAAGCAGAAAACCATCTCCGGGAGCCCCGGGCCCTGGGTCGGCCTAAATCCAGGGCAGGTCTGGAGGAGAGACACTTCGCCTGCCCCTGCTCACAGATCAGTAGGACAACAGGTCGGGACACAGAAGTTCGGGCCAAGCGGCTGGCCAGGCCCCAGGACCCCTGCGGCACCAGTAATTTTAAGCATAAATCTCGCAGGGACTCCTGACAGACAAGCCCCCTGACAGCTATGCAATTACGGCTGATGGCCGACCTTCCAACAAGGTTCCTTTGAATTATAGGAATCTTATTAGAAGCCTCTGACCTCTTGAATTTGTGAGGTAGAAATCGCCTGAAAATCCAATACTCTTTTTTATACCAGCTCTGCAAAGAGGAGAAGAAGTGACTGTATGCAGACAGACAGACAGACAGGCATACGCATTTCTGCACACATTTCTGGGCTCGGGGACGGGGCCCCCCCTTACCAGGAGGTCTCTATTCACACCAGGACCGCTGGGGAGCACAAAGCGAATCACCCTTCTGGTCCTTGGTGCAGGCTCTGCAGAGAAAGTTCTAGTCCTCTTTAATTACAGAGGAGAGGACACTCACAGGAAAGCAAACAGAAGTCAGCTGCACATACTCTGCTCCCCTGTCCCCTGGGCCGGGGAGCCACCACGTGGGGGGAGGGCAGTGGGGCTGACACCTGGAGAGAAGAGGGCGGGGCCTTGCTGAGGGGCGGTGCTAGCTGGGGAGGGTGGGGCCAGTGATGAGGGCTTCACAGAGGGGGTGGAGCTGGAGTGAAGGGGCGGGGCTGGGAAGGGGCGGGGTTGGTGTGGGGGAGGGGCAAGGCAGAGGAGGTATTTAACAATTTATCCTGTAAGTGCGGGGGAGGGTGTCTTTTTATTTTTAATATAAAAGTAAAAAAATTAAATTAGAAAATGTAAAAGCCCCAGGGAAGATCACTGGGTCGCCTGGTGCCAGGATGTCACATGGCCTTTAATTTCCTTTTCTGGGTGCTGTTCCGTTCAGAATCCTGGGTACCAGGGCTCTGGGCCTCGCGCCCGGCCCACACCAGGCATCTGAGGACCTCGGTGTCTCCGCCCCCAACGTGTCGCCTTGCTCATCTGCATCCAGCCCGTTTATGTGATGTAAGCTGTTTAGGTTCAAGGGTGCTTCCACCAGCACAGTGTACTGGGGACTGCATTTTCTCTGGGGTGCACAGTGAGCTCTACATCAAAGCCTGATTGAGCAGAAAATATGTGCTAATGTTCACAGCAGTACTCTATTATAGTATAAGTGTGCTTGTAAATATTCACTACATGTTATTACGCCATTTGAACCAAGAATATTGGGAGGTGAAAGGTCGGCCTAATGCTCTCTCCGGAGGCAGCAGTTTTGAATATAACCAAATGGGATAATGGTCAGGAATACCCAGAGGGGGCAATGTAACACGTCGTAAAGAATTGTGCTGTGAGTTTTAAGTTTTCAGGACAACAAAGATGCCAAGGAGATGGCTCATAAGCAGTCATTATTAATGGAATGACAAGGCTAATGTTAAGCAGAATGTCTTTGCGACAATAAATCTTGTCCCTGTGCTATTTATTAGTACTCCTTACAACTGCAAATAGCAGTTAGGTTATAACCTAACATGGCAGAATTTTATCCTCTCAATCTCTAATGTATTTTATAATGCTGTTAAAGTCAGGAATCGCAACTGTTTAAGCTCACTTAATCTAGGAGAAGTTTAAACACGAATTTTAAATGCAAAAAACTGCTTTGATATTAGTTTTTCTTAATTAAATGATCTTTTTAAGAAGGAGATCTTTTTAAACATGCATCAGCCTGTAGGAGATGAGCACTGTTGAATTTTAAATGCCATTTGTCTATTCAGGCTCAACTTTGCCTGTTGTGATGAGTCTTTTTTTTTTTTTTTTTAAGAAAAGAATTATCTTCATGGGAGAACCAGGTTGCACTCGTATTTGTTCAACATTCAAGCTCCTATTGGGGACTTGGTCGATCTTTTAAAATAACTTATTTGTATACTTTCAATATAGTTTCTTTTTAAAACTGTTAGCTCATCGTGCCATCTTATTTGACTTCCTTTAAATATAACAATACTTTGAAGAAAAGATGAACATTATGCCCTCCTTTTTTTCTTCCAAAATGACCACAAGGATACTGAGTAGAAGAAGGCAGCCCTGAGCCAGAGATTACCAGTGAAGGAATCAGCAGCTGGTACAACGGGGTCTGAGCAGCCACGGCAGACCACCCGCCCCAGGCCCCCTGCAGTGATGGTCCCTGAGAAGACCATCCAAAGGGCAAGTAGCGGGGACTCCTGCTGGGAGTAGGGGGCTACCGGCCCTGCAGTTCTCTGAAAGGAAGACCCCCCTTCTTCAGTGCTTACCCTGCCTCCAATGGTACATCTAGCCTCGAAACACCTGGGACATAGGGCCACCCATACTCACAGAGTGACCTGTAGAATTTCTAACACATTCACCAAGAGCGCTCTGAACCAGCAAAAGGGCGCCACAGTGCTGCTCGTTCTGGCTAAGTGATTCTCCCCTCCTTATGAAGACCTCGCATCTCCCTTGGAACAGGGTCACGAACAGTGGACAGGTATGACCTCTCGGAACTTTCAGTATGGCAAGACCAGCAGGTCGCTGAAGGTGAAAGCCCCCCAAACCTTCTACCGCAGCTCCTTTTCGGGAAATTGTGGGTCACTGGTCAATTTTATCATGGGAATATGTCTGATAACCCTCAAGCTTCCTCCTCACTCTCTATGTCAAATGCTGCCTTTATACAAATAACTGCCAACATTCGTCTATCTTTTCATAGTTTAGACACACACTCCCACACACATGACTTCATTCTGTTGTCACAACTGTGTGAGACCATCCCATCACACAGACGAGCACGCTGAGGCAGGAAGTGGCCGGGACAACGTCCACCTACACAGTAAGTGGAGGTCAGGGCTCAAACCCTGGTGCTCTGAGTTGGTCTACCTCTGGGTCCAACTGCTTTCCATCATGTGCCATGAGGTGTCACTGATTCCTAAAGTGTGAAGTCACTTTCGGATACATGCAACTGTATCCCATTATCGATGTTAACCAAATGGTGCGTTATAACTGTGATCATTCCTATTTTTTTAGAGAAAAAACACAAAAATATTTTAGATTCTTTCTGACATAAATTTTCTACATATCTTTTGACTCTTCAATCAGAAAACTGTTCCTTTTTTTTTTAAGATTTTTTTAAATTTATTTATTTTAATTTATTTGTCAGAGAGAGAGAGCACAAGCAGGGGGAGCGGCAGAGGGAGAGGAATAAGCAGACTCCCCACTGAGCAGGGAGCCTGATGATCATGACACGTGAGCACACGCATAAGGCACACACATTGGGTCTCTGGATGTGCGTACCTGCACTGGCCAGCACAGCAGAACGTCTAGCGGGGCACACAGAGAATGCACAGCAGTAAGTCCTGAAAGGGAGACGCCGGGCCGGGGGCAGGGAAGTCAGAGAGGGCTCAAGGACGATTTGACTCTACTTGATTGTTGAAAGTTCTTAAGTCCAGAGACCTTATAACAAATTACTACACAGATGAGTGTGTATCTTTCCAGATCACTGTGGCTGAAAACAATGAGCACAGGGCCTAGCTGGACCCGCATTTTGCAGAAAGTGCCCAAGTGTCCCTGGGCCTTTGCATCTCTCCAAGGAACCTCAGAGCCCCGTGCTGAGCCAACCAACTTTGAGGCTGCTAGGTTGGAAGGAGAGAGCCCTCCCTCGGTTTTCAAAAGTTCTGGCTCAGCCCTGAGGGGTAGGTGTCTGAGCAGAGCCCAGGGCCCCTCTGCCCAGGCCGTGACTCTGCAGGCAGGAACAGCAAGACATTGAGAGGCTGCCAGGGAGGCCCTGCCCAGCTGGGGTGAGTCTGCCGTCCACCACCCAGGGGGCTGCGCTTTAACCGAAAACGTATGTTTAACTGAAGAGTCACCTGTTCTGTGTGCGATCAGAATGCAGTCTCCCCTCAGATTTGTAATGGGGACAAGAAGTGTCGTATTGCCTGTTTATTTTCTGACAGATGGAAGTTTCATATTTAATTCATACAAGGCCCCCGTGGCCAGGAAAGAAAGATTTCTAAGAGCCAGGCTCACTTGGATATTTCAAACACCCTACACCTTCATTGCACGGGTTTCTGTCCGGTTGGTTCCTGTGCTTCTAAACGTGGCGTTCAATGGAAGGGAAGGAATTAGAAAGGCCTCATTGTCCCGAAATCATTTAAGAATTACTGTAAGCTTGAAAGCCAAATTCAAAATCAATGCCATTAAAAAAAGAATGTGCAGAAATACAATTAAGGTTAATATCTGTATGATATAACTAGCTCATATAAATGGATAAGAGAAATGTAAATGTCCCAACAGATTAACAGGAAAAGGACAGAAACAAGCAATTCCCAAGATGAGAGAATACAAATTTTAATATGAAGAAAAATATAAAATATAACTGTGAATATAACTACATGGTTAATCCAAAATGAATATTAAACATGACATACTTCTTCTGCCACCCACCTAGAAGACGTTTTTCATGGTAATGCCCAAAGCACAGACGAAATATCAGTGAAATAGGAAACATCATATATTGTTAAGTGCAAGATAAACCACAGCAGAGCTTTTGTAAAACAATTTGGCGATAAGTGATAGGAGCCTTAAAATATTCATGCCCTTTGACCTCATAATTTTGTTCTGAAAATCCCACCAAAGAAAACTGTCTAAATATGTAAACGTTTCTATAAAGATGTTCACGGAAGTGTTATTAGTAATAACAAAAATTTTAAAATAACATTTAAGATAATGAATGTCGCAAAAATAGGGAACTGGCAAAGCAAATTGCTACATTTCTTACCTTTGATGGAGTATTATGTAACCCTTAAAAACTCTATTTACAAGGACAGTAGTGTAACATTTTAAACTTCTGCTATCATCCAAGGAAACATAAAACAAATTGTAGTTTTATCTCCTGATTGGTTACAACTGAAAAACACACCTACAGAGAAAAAGAAGTCTGAAAGAGAATATACGGATAGTCATTGCACTTGGGAACAATGGATGACTTCAATGACTTGTTTTGTTGTTTTGGATTTCCACAAAATCCCTCATGACCGTGTATTGGCTTTAACATAAACATGGAAGCAAATATGCTTCATGTTCTTCCATTTAGAAGAAACTGGAGCAGCAGGTGACAGTGGGAAGTTGGAGACCGGCCCCTCCGTACTGGTCAGGAAGCAGAAGCCATGGGGCTGTGCACGGTTCCAAGTCACAACGCTCATTAGAGAGGTGCCTCTGTAGGATTTGTTGCTCAGTGTTTGTTAATTGTATCAACTCCCATTAATTAATTAATTCTAGAGGGATATTATTTTCTAACCAGGAGCATGTCCTGGGGAAAATCACCACTTCCTTCGTTCACCCAACAAACACGCCGCAGGGCTCCAACCACAAACACAAGACAAGAAGCACTGACGGTCCCTGAACAAGTCTATCATGCCCCACGCATGCAATACTGCCAGAGAAGAATTTTTAAAAGAAAAAATAACTTCCCGGCGAAAAACGAAGTGCCTGCCACATAGAGGGATGAATGTGTTCATTTGTCGGTAGGGCATGTCACTGGCGGACGGGCCGGGACGCTGGCGCACCTGCAGAATGGCCCAAAATACAGTTAAGTTCTGGGGTGGCCCCACGGCGCAGGCGAGGATTGAAGAGTGCCTCCGTGGTTGGGCCACACCCCTTCCTCCACAGCGTCGGGAGCCTCTCCTTTGGGGTCCTTTTCTCTCCATTCTGCCCCATCCCTGAGGAGGCCATGTGGGGCCAGAGGCGGGAGCCCCAAACAGGAGGGCTGGGGTCCTGGGACCCCATCCTCCCGCTGACGGTGCAGCTGATCCTGGACATGCACCTTAGCCTTCCTCTGCCTCAGTTTCCCCATCCATAACACGACTACAGATCGTCATGAGTGCACTCTTTAATTCTCCGCTTCTGGGGCTTTTTTAAGCTTAACACAATGAGAATAATTCCACTAGATCCTGTCAACTCAACCTAAATCACTCGCTGGTATAAAGATAAATTAGAAATACTAATGCTTAGCGAATACATTACTCTGTACTTCTTTTACTTAGTGAAACATTTAATTAGTATTTACTAGAAAATTACTATCAATTACTAAAAATGACTACAAATTACTAGCAAAATGGATAAATTTTCTCTCTACCACTAAAATAAATTCAATTACTAACTTTAAGTAATTGTGGGTAATTTATTTCTTGGAGGGCAGAGAGCTATAGACAAAGTGGAAAGGGATGATTAAGATGCTCAGGGTGGCTGATTTATGAGGGAAACTTAAGGAGCTATGTCTGGGTGGCTGAGCCGAGGAGGAGAGATGCACACCGCAAGACATCCACAAATAGCTCCAGCAACATGCAGATTGCTTCTGTGGCCTCGCACGGGGCGGGGCGGCCACAGTGCCGAGGAGATCGGTTTAATCAGGGGTTTCCTGCTAAAACACAGAGAGGTTCTCTTGATGGTGAAATCTGAGACCCTGGTGTGGTGTCCCAAAGGAAGTCGGCAACACCGAGTTCTCACACAGGACAAAGGGAAAGAGAATGCTCTGCAGAATGATCCCAGAGGCTTTCAGAAGGGAAAGTGCAGATTTAGATGCCAAGTTTCAGATGATTCATTCCCCCTCAGGTTTCACCGAGAGGAAAAGTCTTCTGACCCCATGCCAGGTCACTGCTGCTTGGGTATTTGGGGGTGGCACAAGCCCCACGGAGGCTGGGGTACTCCTACTTCGTGCAGACATCTCCCGCCCAGGCCAGATCCACACCATCCCACATTCACAGCCCGAAAGTGGCTGCCCAGACAGCCTCAGCACCTGATCACATTTAGAAAGCGATGACCACCCACCACTGATGCAGAAAATAAGTCACAAATGATGACTCAGATTTCCCCAGTCTGGGGAGGAGAGCAGCAGAATAGTGGATTTGGAGTCAAAAGACCTGGGTTGGATTCAAATCCTGTTGCCATAGCCACAGAATGGTGTGGCCTGAAGCAGAACCATTACCCCCTCTCTACAGACAATGGAATACCATTCAGCAATGAAAAGAGATGAACCATCAAGCTATGACAAGACATGGTAGAATCTTAACTGCATGTTACTTCAAGAAGGTAATTGGGAAGGCTACTTACTGTAGGATTCCAGCCATATGACATTCTGGAAAAGGCAAAACTATATGCTAAAAAGATCAGTGGTTTTCCGGGGGGGATGAATAAATGAACAAAAGCCCCATTGCATATTATTAAATGATGCCCTCCGTCCACCCCAAAGCCCCCCAGGGGCCCCCTGCTGCATCCCTTTATGACAGAGAGGATCTTCAGGGCAGTGAAACCATCCCATGAGGTACTGTGATTGTGGATACCTGTCCTTACGCATTCATCAAAACCTATGGTACATACAGCACAAAAAGGGACCAGAAGGTAAACCGTGTGTCATAGTTAATAAAAAGTATCAATATGGAGTCTACCAACTGTAACAAAGCCACCACACCAAACAAGATGTGAACACTGGGGGAAACTAGCAGTGGGGAGACAGAAGGAAAGCCGGACCTCTCTATACTTCCAATAAACCTAAAATTGTCCTAAGAAGGAGAATCTAAAAACCAAATAGCTGCCTCCCGTGGTGGCGTGGGCCGGATGAGGGAGAGCCTTTACATGAGGAAGTCCCCAGCCCTTGGGAGGGGCAAGCAGAAGGCAGAGGGACTGCGTCTGGACGCGGGCTTGGCACCATTCTTGCTCACTCTTCACGGGTCTGGGCCATCGGGTGTGGAGCTCACAGGCAGGACGCACAGACTGTGGCCCCAGGACGGACAGCCTCACAGGCTGTGGACCCACGGCAGAGAGGTGAGTGGGACAGGGGTGGTGAAGCTGGTGGTGTACGAGGAGCCTTGACCTTGCAGCGTCCGCTGCTGGTGGGTGCAAGCTTCTTCCCAGGGCCCATCCTGCCACCATCTGGAGGCATTTCTCACCACTTCCTCCAGGAAGACCTCACACTGGGATGCGGGTATATAAGCAGTCTCTCCTAATGCTTCTGTCTCCTGTTCACACCGGAGTAGCCCTTCAATCACCATGTCCCCGTGTCCCGGAGGATGACGCTGCCACCAGGCCATGGCGAATGGGAGAGTCTTTGAAGCATTAAAACCACGCCTGAGAAGAATCTCTGTTCCTCTCACCATTTTAGTGGCAGAAGATGCACAGTAATTGATTCTCGAGAGCCACATCGACCAGGCTGAGTGGGGCATGGAGGCCGGGGGAGCGGGCTGCTGTCCTGGGGCAAGCACTTCCAGCGCGCGGGTACTGCGGGCCGAACCCACGGGTGCCCAGCACACAGATCATAAAGCGATGCAGCAGGGGGCCCCCGGGGGGCTCTGGGAGGCACGGAGGGCATCATTTAATAATACGGAATGGGGCTTTTGTTCATTTATCTTAGATTCCTGCCCACAACAGAGATAGCGAAGCAAGAAAAAAGATCCGCCTCCCGGCTATGTAGCCTGAGAAACCCATACAGACGCGGTGGGCACCAGCTCCGGCCGCCTGGTGCCGTGGGGCTGAATCAAGTCCCCAAGGTGAGTGGAATTTCTGAAAGTCCAATGAAGACATCCTAAGGTTTTGTACCGTGTCACATAATATCAGCTTAACTTTGGTGCTTCTGGAAAATGTTACCACCATCTAGAAAAATCAACCCAGACTAGTTCTGTGTAACTTGCAAAGGCATTTAAATTGGCTCTGAGTACAGCCTTAAAACAGGTTGACAGATACCCTCTGCCAACCGTTTAGTTTTGACTTAATACTGCAATTACATTCTGCAATGAAGAGGAAAATGCTCCAGTGCAGTCAATCTTTGGTTCTTAAGCTAACAATATTAGCTATACAGAATTTGCCTAGCACAAGTTAATAAAGAAGAAGGAAAAAAAAAAAAAAAACTGAATTAACCAGATAGAGTTGCCCTCTAAGTAGGCTGGGCTTTGCTTTCCCGAGGACTAAGGGGAACCCTGTGGACAGGTGTCTGTGTGGTTCTCTGTGGACGGAGAGGGGAGGAGCTGGGCCCCTGTCGCCTCACCCTACCAGCTTGCCCAGGTGCACCCCCGCTGTCTGTGGAGGGGACCTGGTTCTCCGCCTGTGCAGGGCAGGTGGCAGACTCAGGGCTGTGGCAGCTACGACCTGCTTCGTCTCCCAGAACTGGCCACCAAGGTGCTATATGTGGGCTGACTCAGCCACCGCAGGGGGCCATCTTGTAGCAGGCCTGGCCCACCTGAGCCCCCTCCCCTTGTGCAAATAGAGCAAGGAATGGACTGAGCCCTCTAGCGCCCTCTGGAGGTTGCCCCCTCGCCGGCCTGTGGACAGCAGGCCATTTTTCAGGGCTGGTCCTCCTTTCCCTTCCAGTTCCACAAAGGGTCAAAGTCTTGACTTTGCTAACTCCTCCCAGCACAGCGTGGCCAGATAAGATACAGGACACCAGTTAAATGTGAATCGCAAATAAAATACAACTAATTTTGTTAGTGAAAATATGTCCCAGTACTTTTTTTAATAATATACTGTAAGTATCTTGGATATAGTTATACTTAAAAAAAAAAAAAAATCACATTTATCTGAAACTCAGATTAGTTGGAAGTCCTGTATTGTTATTTGCTAAATCTGGCAACCCCCTCCCAGACCCCTCCTGAATTCTGTTTTGGATTTCACACTGTCATTTTACAAGAGCCGTGTGTGTTGATTAAATGGACCTCTTTGGAACTTCTCATTCATAGGGTTGACACTGACCTTGATCGTTATTGAATTTGCTACAGATATTCTTCAAATCTGGTGAATCCCAAGTAAAGAGGGGCCACCAATACACCCTAAGTCAAAGTGCCCAGGCCCTGCCCCCTGCCTCATGTACCCTGTGTGCATATGCATGGTGGCCTTCTGGGAGCTCTAGATGCAAGTGAACAATATTATCACAAGTCCACAGTCCTCACCAAAATCCTCTCTGGCCAGTTGCATTGTAGAATTCTAAATGTTTCAGATTTTAGAAAAACAGTATGGTGGGTATACCTTACATTACATAAATTATATTTATGTTACACTATGCATACTATATATAATAAGCACCCCCTATGTATGGCCTAAGTACCTTATATTATTTGTGGGCAGGAATCTAAGATAAATGAACAAAAGACCCTGCCCCTCCCCTGTTCTCCCTCCTCAGGCCCCAGGACAGCATCAAACACAGGAGCGGGACACGGGAAGCCAGTGAATGCCTAGAGCCCCCAAAGAGAAGACAATACATCTCGCCTCACCGCTCAGCTTCACTGGGAAATTGTAGGGCAAGCAATCAAGATTTCATAGCAGGAACTCTTTTATCCAGAACACTTTGCATTCTGTGAGGTTCTCCAGAAACTGTGGTGGCTGGAAGGATGAGGACCTTCGTTCTGGGATCTCTGGGAAAGCAAACCCAAGCTGAGAGGGGCAAACTGCTTCATGGACAGCCCCCCCCCCCCCCCAAAAAGGCACTACTTGTGAGGGTGATGTGGAATTAGAGCTGCATCTAGGAATGTCAAAACGGTTGTCCTCATCGGCCCTCATCCTGGTGATAGAGGGACCTGCCCATCCAGCTCAGGGCTGAGCCAGCTAGAAGCTCGGAAAGGCGGTGACAAGTGCCAGTTCTCAGTCACCTTGACTGTCTGCTCAACAAGCCCTCGGTGGCAGTGCGGGACCCTGGGCTCCATGCGTTCGGACTGAGCACGTAGCATGCCGTCAATTGTGCTCAGATACGATTCTAAGTCCTCAGAGTTTACACAAGGAAGGAGCAAGGGTAAATTTCTCTATTTAATATGCTGCACCCTTTCCTTCAAATCCCTTCACACTCAGAGACTTTGTCTAAATGGACTCTTAGATAAATAGAGCGACATAATTGCTTTGATGTACCAACATATCTGAGTGTCGGGCTTATGAATACATCCTCAGTACATTGAAAGGAAGTGTGTTCAAGGAGTCATTGCTTCAAGTCAGCATCGTATCTTCTTATTTTAAAGAAACCACTCTCACCCTCACACAATTATTATCTACAATGTCACGGTCCAACGCAAGAGAGCCGTGAGTCCCACATGGCCCTTTTTATTTTTAATTTTAATTCCTTAAAACTAAACCGATATAAAAGTCCATTCTTCCATTGCACTAGCCACATTTTAAGTGTTCAGGAACCACACGTGGCTAGCGGCTACTGCCGTGGGCAGTGCAAGCCGGCACCTTCCTACCCTGGCAGAAGGTTCTACTGGACGGTTCTGATCTACAGATTCAAGAAGTGGTCACTCTATTCCTGGCAGCTGATTTCCTTCTTTTGCTTCCCACAGGTCAAGCTGCGCCCACGTCTTTCTTGAAGTTGTTACTAAAGCTACTGAAATAGCCAGAGGCCAGGGGGACAAGATTATACACGCTAACGTCAAGACCCGGTTAGGAGAGATTACCCTTTGGTTGGCTGTCCTGGGCCTGCAGCTCGATGCCCACACAGGCCAAGAATGAAGCCCACCTCATGAGAAAAAGAAAGTAGTGCTAGATTCTGACTTCACTCATTCAACAGACTGAAGGGTACCTACAGCACCAGCTGCCTCCTGGTGGCAAGATTCAAAGATGTGCCAGAGCCCCTCTGTCCTTTGACATCTCAGCAGCATTTGTGACTATAGGAACCTTCCCTGACACACCTGTTCCTCCTCATCTCTGGGTTCCACATTGTCCTGCTCCTTCCCACCTCCCCGGCCTCCTCTTCTGTCTCCTTGCCATGGCACTCCACAGGCTCAGACCCTGCCCCTCCCCTGTGCTCCCTCCTCAATGCTCCCTCCCCTGTGCTCCCTCCCCTGTGCTCCCTCCTCAATGCTCCCTCCCCAGTGCTCCCTCCTCAATGCTCCCTTCCCTGTGCTCCCTCCCCTGTGCTCCCTCCTCAATGCTCCCTTCTCTGTGCTCCCTCCCCTGTGCTCCCTCCTCAATGCTCCCTCCTCAGTGCTCCCTCCCCTGTGCTCCCTCCCCAGTGCTCCCTCCTCTGTGCTCCTTCCCTAGTGCTCCCTCCCCTGTGCTCCCTCCTCAGTGCTCCCTCCTCAGTGCTCCCTCCCCTGTGCTCCCTCCCCTGTGCTCCCTCCCCAGTGCTCCCTCCCCTGTGTTTCCCCCCCCACACACACACACACCCCAAGCAATCTCCATCACTTGCAGGCACCACTCACACCTGCAGGCTGGTGGATTCTAAACTAGATCCTTCCTAAATCTCCATGCCCATTTGCCTCTGGATACCCCCCCTTGACCAGGAACCTCAGACTTGACAGGACCAAACAGAGCCATCACCTCCATCAGCGCCCTCAATCAAGACCACCTACTCCCCTCTGTCCTCGGGCTGTTCTCTGAGCCAGGACGCTAATGGTCACCACCGATGGCACTCCCACCTCACCCCAAACACCCAGTCACGGGCACGTATGGTCACTTCTGAATACTACACCTCCCCCATCTACCTACTTTTCTCCGTCCCCACTGCTCTTCTGACCTAGGCCCCTGCCGTCTGTGTCTCACGTATTTTGCTATATTTATGACTAGCTTTTGATTTATCCCAGGCTTGATCCCACCCCCTCTAATCTATGCTTCCCACAGTATCCAGAGAAAGTTTCCCAAAGTGCAAATCTGCTCTTATCATTCTCCCTAAAACATCAGTAGCTCCCTACCGCCTTCAGGATAACATTCCAGCTCTCCAGAACAACCCACGGGTCTCCTGTCACAGAGACTCCCTATGCTGGGGTCAGCAAACTTCTTCTATAAAGGGCAACTGTAAATACCTGGAGCTTTGCAGGCCATACTGTTTCTGCCACTAAAACTCAACTCTGCCATCGTGGCATGAAAGCAGCCATATGTAAACAAATGGGCATGGCTGTGTTCAATAAAACTTTATTTACAGAGACAGGTGGCTGACCGGATTTGGCCCCCAGGCTGTAGTTTGACGACTTCAGCTCAGTTCTCCCGGGCCAGCCCTTGCTCCTTCTCTGTGGGGCAGACATACCAATCCCCACAGGGCCCCTAGATGCCTTTGTGCACTCTCAGGTCCAAGCCTCTGCACCCTCCCCTACTCTCCTGCGACCTGACCTGCTAACTCCGACTTGTCTATCTCTCGGGTTAAATACTGGTGCCCAGTTTAGGTGACACTTGCCACAGGAATCTCTTCCTAAAACCTGGACCACAGTCTGTTTTTAAGTTGTGCTTATTTCTGGAAAGTAAATATTTATTGTAGAAATATGATACTTACTGGAAAAAATATATGTATGCATATATCCTAAAACCAGGCATAACTTTGCACTTTTAATGTTTTGAAGTCTCTTTTCCAGACTTGTTTCTATTTATCTATTCATCATCTTGCTATATCTATATCTATTTTTTACATAACTTGTAAAACAACATACACAGGTTTGAAATCAGATTTTTAAATATATATTCTGAGATTTTTCTCAAGCTATTATAAATTATCCAGAAGAATAACTTGAATACCAACACGACAGTCTATCTTACTGATGCCCCAGAATCCACCTCACTGTGCCCTTTGGGGGTACTTTTAATCTTTTCTATTAGGAATAACACTCGGAGGAGCATCTTCACGCACGGAGCTTTGAACTGTGTCACTTAGCATTTCCAGAGGATAACAGATACCAAGAGACGCGCTGTGTCCGGGGTGTGCAGAAGGCCTCCCGCAAGGCCCTCCCACCTGCCTTCCAGAGGAGTGAGCATCCTGCATCCTCAGCAGCTGCTTCTGCCAGAGCCCGGCCCTCCTCACCTTTGTGAGCATCCGATCCTGTCATTTGTTTTATCTTTGCTTAGCTGCCAGGTGAAAATGGCATCCCACTGATCTAGTTTGTTCTACCTCTGTCTCCCTGGTGAGCTCCGGTGTTTCTCCTCAAGGTTCCTGGCTGGGGACTGTTTCCTCTTGCTCTTCACTTCAAGCACACGCTCCAAGTGTGGGTTCCAAGGTGGCTAGAGGCTCCACGTATGTCTTGGGACACTAGGTGCCCGACCGGGGCTCTGGGAAGACCGTTGAGTAGAAATGGGCCGATGGGGCACCGCTGGTGACCCAGTCCGGGGCTTTGGAAGGTACCCCATAGCAGACACTGGGCTGATGGTACACGTCCTTTGGGGTAGAAGAGCAAGGCACAGCGTGGCCCCTAGTGGGTGCACAACTGCAAATCTTCAGATCAAAACCAAAGTGCAAGAAATCTTGATAGCAGAGCTTGGTAATTGGAGCTCCTGGGACAATTACAGGGGTGGCCCGGTTTTAGAGGCAGAAAGGAAGCCACTGGAGGTGAAGCTGGGCCCTCCAAGGGGGCCTCCTTAAAATGCATGACCAGAAGGTTCAAAGAGAGGAGATTCGGCCACATGGTGTCCATCGGGGAGGAGCCCTGTCTAAGTCACCATGTAAGCGGTGGACGGTTTTTCCCTGAAGGTGCAGCTGACAGAGAGGAGTCTGGCACTCTTAGACACCGTTGACAAACATGTGAATTGGTGCAGCTTTGGGGAAGCAATTTAGCAATGCCCATCAGGAGCCTAAAAATAATGAAATCCTACCCTGGAATGTCTATATGATCTTGAAAACTGTCGGTAGTTCTGGTGCTTCCTGTGATTGCGAAGCACTGTATGGGCTATTGTACAGCCACTCAAAATGACACAGAATTTTTAATAACAGGAATGGGCTTTAGTTTGCACGTCAAACTTAAAAAGCCAAACACAGAATTATAAAAGTTTTAAAAACACATAAGGGAAACTGCAAGAGACATCAAAATAGGACCTTCCAACTGAGTCATTCATTCCTTTCTTTAACAAGTATTTCTGAGCACCAGCTGTGGTCTCGGCCAGCAGTTTTCAATCTTTTTGATCTCCAGATCCCTTTATACTCCCCCCAAATTATTCAGAACCACAAAGAGCTTTTGTTTATATTGGTTCTATCTACTGATATTTACCATATCAAAACTAAAATTGATCACTTTAGAAATATTTATTCATTAATTCCTTTCTCGAATAAATAAAAAATCCACAACATGCTAATACAGAGAATACATATAGAGAGTGATATTGTTTTACATTTTTGCAAATCTCTGTAAGTCCAGCTTAATGGAAGACAGCTGGATTCCCATATTTGCTTCTGTATTCAATTGGTTGTGATATCACCCTCTGCGAGGTCGTTGGAAAATTCCACCATATATTCATGACAGAATGAACGTGAAAAAGGCAAACAACGTCTTAGTTGTCCTGAAATGAGATTTGACCCACTGTTAAGGAAATAGTGTTAACCTCACAGACCCTGGAAGGGTCCTGGAAATCCCAGGAGACCCCAGATCACACTTTGAGAACCACTGATCTGAGCATTTTTGTAAGTTTTAGCTGTAAAAAAAAAAAAAAAATTACAAAAGAAAACAAAAGCAAGTTCCTGCTCTCATTGTCTTATTTTCTGTTAGGAGAAGAAAGAAAACAGCACGTCAGCTGCAGGTGGGGAGCGCTGGGAAGAGCCGGCCGAAGGTCAGAGAGGCCGATAGCCACCGGGAGGATATTCCTCTGGGTGGCAGCTTTGGGATCTTTCTGTTTTCCTCCATTGTTCACATTTTCTATAAGGAACAGTCTGACTTTACAACTTCTTCAAATCATTTTCTAAATGCAGTCCCATTGCAAGGAGGCATTCATCAATGCAACATCTTGAAGCAGAATCAAAGCCCTGTGTGATCCACCAGCATGGCCATCGGGTCCTCGCCAACCACTCTGCTGTTTCCATGGTCCCTGGAGAAGGGTCTGGGGACACACAGATGCTTGGGGCCAGTGTCAGCCCCCAGGAAGGGACCATCTTCTTTGGGAGACAAGCATGCAGGCAGAATTAAAATGTGTATCGTTGCTCTTGTTGATACTAATTTGTTTCTGGGCCTCACCTGATGGATTTCTAGTCCCCTGGGCCCCAGCCCCCCTGAACAGAGAATGTAGCCTGACCTCAGACAGGGTCCATTTTCCCCATGGAGCCTTCAGCTCGGTCTCCTGCAAGGACTTCTGCTCTCCTTCCAGACCTGATCACATAGCTCTCTCCACTGCCCTCCCAAGGCTGTGACACCCAAGAAAAATAAGCCAGGCTTTGTGCAAATGACCCCACAAGAGTTTACTGTGTATAAATAGTAAGGGTCAATTTTCTGAACGAATCAATGAGAATGATGCACTTATTTGTGTTCCCATGTGCTTCAGCACAGAAGAGAAGAGGATCTTAAGCTTGAAGGACGGGAACTACCGTTGTACCTAGGGTCCCTGTGCCTTAGGAGCTGTATTCATTTCCCGTGACTCCCAGAACCAAGTACCACGAACTGGGTGGCTTACGACAATATAAATTCATTCTCTCGCGGCCTGGAGACCAGAAGTCCAAAATCAAGGTGTTGGTGGGACCATGTACCATCTGAAGCCTCAAAGGGAAGATCTTTCTTGCATCTTCCAGCTTCTGCTGCCTCCTGGCATTCCCTGGATCTGGGCAGCATCCCTGGAAATTCTGCATTTGTGGTCACATGGCCTCTTCCTCTGTGTGTTGTCTGTGTCTTCTCTTCTTATAAGGACATCGGTCACAATGGATCACTCCAGTATGACCCCATCTTAACTCAATTACATCTGCAAAGATCTTTTTTCCAAATAAGGGCACATTCACAGGTACGAGGGTTAGAACTTTGGAGGGACCCAATTCCACCTGTAACAGGAGCCAAACCAAGGGACAGGGAGACAAGAGGTGAGTGCAGTCAGCAAGGCCAAGAGGACCACCAAGGTCAGGGCTGCAGACAGGGCTTTGGACATGCCAACCAGGAGACCTCTGTGGAGCCTGACAAGAGCGTTGTCAGGGAGGTGAGCAATTGGTCAGAGTCAGAATCGCAAGGGGTGGTTTGCGCACAGAGCTGAAACAAGACAGACAGTAATGTGTCTGTCCAGAAGCTCATTATAAAGGGAAGGAGTAAAATAATGTGCCAGTTTGATAATTGCACTAGATTGTGCAAGACTGAGGAAAGAATTTCATTTAGTAATGGTTTCCTTTTGTTCACCTTTGGGGAATGGGCGGCACAGCTTGACTCTATTTGTCTCTATACAAACATAAGCTCTCCAGTTATAGCCCCTGCAGTCAAGCGTTTGCTGATACTGAACTTTCTTTTCTTGAAACACTTTTTATTTACATATTTATTATTTACACGGTGAATGTATTGTCTTCATAGAAATGCCACAAAATTTAGATTTAAAAAGGTAAGGTGCCAAAAGGTAATCATAATTAACAGTTTGGTATCTATCTCTCAAAGACTTTATGTATCTGTATGGACACATGTTAATATATATTTTAGATAAATGAGTCGTAGTTGGCATAATGTTTTTGTAAATTGCTTTTTCCATTTAACAGTATATTGTGAACATTTCTTAGATCAAAACATGTAACGACAGTGTGTTTGTATATACACACACATTCAGGGCGCGCGTGTTATTTTAAATCTCTGCACGTTTTCCACTCTGTGGCTGTATCATAACTTAATGAACTTCAATTTTTACCAAGCACCCTTTTTCTTTACAAATTAGTCTGATTAAGTTTTAAGATAAATTGCTGGATCAAACAGTATCACAATTCCAGTCCTTTCTCATGTATGCGTGCCCTTTCCTAAAATTAAACATATCTTACCCAAACACTACCAGCTTTGTCTGAAATCTGGGAAATCCTGCAGAGACAGGAAGGTGTGAAGCTCACAGATGGTGTCATGGGAGAGCAGCCTTGGCACATCCTCACACCCACGCAGGAAGGGAAGCTGCGTGCAGCGTGTGCAATCGTTTTAAACGATGCTTACTCTTTGTCTGGATTCTTTCCTAAATAAAAAAATTAACATGAGGGAGTTTTTAAAAATGAGGACTGATTAAATGCATAGTGATGCATTATGCAAAGTCCATTTTGCTCTGTAAGAGAAAAAGGACGCAGAAAAGTGCCTCTCCTATGATATGATATTGCAGAGCATGTGGGATTGGTCAGAAAACAGTAGAAAAATATAAACCCAGCCTCTTCCTTGCCATGATATCCTTGCATTAATTCATGAAACTGTTCAACAAATATTTACTGAGAGGCAACATCTGCAAGGCAAGATTAGACAGGCAGATGAAAGATCCTTTTTGGGACATGGGGCACAGAGTGTGGGACATCTGGAGGTGAGGCTCAGACCCACACACCAGGGCAGGTATCCCCGCAGGGACTCAGCGGTCAGGGCACTGTGGTAAGAGCAGATATCGTAGGGAGTGTGGAGCCCCCAGATCAGAGAGTGCAATAAGATGGCCAGCAACCAGAAGTCCCCAGCCTCACAAAGAGGCAGGGAAGGAGTTGTGGGAGAATTCATGGGCCAATCACGACTCTTGTTTGCACAAATCATTTTGGCAAAGGCTTTAAAGGCTAACAACCCAGTATTGATAGCAGTTTAGGGGTGAGGAAATTGCAACTGCTGTTGGCTGGACTCTAATTAGAAACCACGTCAGAGGACAGTTGGAATACCCAGTCAAATGCTGAGGGTAGTTACCCTCTGCGCGTGCAATCCCACTTTGGCCCACAGAAACAATCTCACGAATAAACATGTATCTGTGGACCATGTGGGTATTAGTCTCTGTGTTGCCCAAGAAAACGAAAGATCAGAACCCATCTAAATGTCTGACCAACCAGCGGAGTGCCCTGCAGTGTGAGCAAGGTGGGTACCTGTGTATGCAGGTGGAAAGAGCAACAAGTAAGTTTAAGGAAGTCTACTTGTGCGAATAGAAGCACATACCCCTGTGTGTGTATGCATCTGCACGGATTAGGCCAGCAAGTGTCTGAAAGGCAGTATCGAGCTGTTCTCAGCAGTTTCCTCCAGGGAGGCAAGACAGGGTGATGGTCTTCGCTCTTGCTTCATAGGGGTCCATGTTTTACAAGCAAGGACCTTTAACTTTTATTTAGTTAAAAATAATCCCTTGATGGGGCTCCTGGGTGGCTCAGTTGGTTGGGCGACTGCCTTCGGCTCAGGTCATGATCCTGGAGTCCCGGGATCGAGTCCCGCATCGGGCTCCCTGCTCGGGGGGGAGTCTGCTTCTCCCTCTGAGCCTCCTCCCTCTCATGCTCTCTGTCTCTCATTCTCTCTCTCTCAAATAAATAAATAAAATCTTTAAAAAAATATATTAAAAATAATCCCTTGAATAGGAAAGGACTGGGGAGTTTGCCTGCACTTGCCACCAGCAGCTTTTTAAATATGTTGATGGTCCAGGGAAGAACGTGTGAGAAAGAGCGGGGCAGGCTCTTTGGAGTCTGCTGGCGAGTCTCACCCTTGCCGTGGAGCGTCCGGGCGCCTGACCTGCCCCCACCCTGCGTCCTAGCTCACAGGGGCTCTTGCACAGCCGGGCACTGAGTCCTGACATATGCTTGCAAACACTGCCTAGGACCCTGCTTCTCACCCCCAAGCGTCTCTTGCAGGGAAAGCTCTATGACGTTGCCAACATTTTGGAAAATCACATCGATGCCGACATGACGTTTGTTTCTTATTTGGTCAGTTTTATTACTTCATCTATGATGTTTCCCAGCACTTTAAGTCCCTTGATATGATCAGCGAAGATTGCGGTTCTGAGGACGTGGAGGTCGCGCCGCTCTGGGCAAAGGTCAAGCTCTCCTCCCAGGCAGCCAGGATCAACATTAAGCGCACTCCCCTCTGCTGTTGCAGTGCTTCGGGCCCCCGGCGGCTCTGTCAGACTTGCCAGCGCATCTGCACCCCCCTGGGCCTCCGGAGGAGCAGAGCGAGCGTGCGGGCCACATCACAGATGATAGCCAAACAGCAGGTGCAGCTACCCGACATCGTGCTCCAGAAGTCCGCCTCGCAGCGTCCTCCAGACCGTACTGTCCTCGGCTAGGACGGCTGCAAAGTTAATGATCACTGGTCTTCTCATCAGATTTTTCTTGGAGAAGTCCACCGCCACCCGACAGGACCATTCTTGGAGGCTGTTACACGTACTTTCAGAAGCCATTATGACCTCTAACTTAGACATAGTGCTCATCAAAGTGAATGTCTCAAGTTTTCAAGCGATTTCCTTTTCCCATAAAAACCATGCCCTTGTTACTAAAATTAAGTCCTTACGATGTATGTAAAAAATTTATTTCTGAATTGTGTCTACGTTTATGAGCAAAAATAATCAGGAAAAGCCACTGGCTACAAAAACTGCAAACAAAATGAACCTTTAAAAAGCTAATGACTTAAGGGTGGTTGTAGAGACATATAAAGTATGTTGGGGGCTTACACTATTTGTCATTAACACATAGTCTGAAAGCTTGGCTAATATAATGTGACACAAAATTAGTCAAACACAATTCATGCAATATTGTTTAATTTTACTCCTCATTTAACTTGGTTTTAAGCAAAATCATTATGTCACATGATAACATTCACTTGAACAAGAAATATTTCATAATGGTCGCTGCCTTTAGAAATGAGTTATTAGGGGCTCCATGCTGAACACATTCTTAACTATGAAAACTATAAAGCTAATAGCTTAATCATATTTTGACACCATCTACATACTTTATGCATTATTTACAAGAAAGATATAAAAATGAAACCACTGAATATCTCACACAATACTTCACAGTCATAGTTAACTGGTTAAAAATATAACACATTTATCTTCCAGGGGCTTTATATTTGCATATAGATATTTGCATACCATGTTGCAATGTGCTGTTAATGTAAAATTTAACCTTTGTTCTTTCTCTCTGATGTGCAAGGTATACTCATTAAGTTAAAAATAATGGCAAAAATAAGTCTTCTGGTGATATACATTTCATAAATTATTCCCCAGAGCAGTGAGGAAAGGTAAAATGTGGGTGGGAAAATGTTTAATTGAATTAATTCCTCATTTTCTGTATTTTTATTTTACAACTCAGAGACAGAGCGATTTGACTACTATATGTCAACCCTATGAATTTCAAAGGACCTCCTCTCAATTATTCAAGGTATCAACCCTCTTCATCCTATATTAAAATAATTCCACATTTCAGGACTGAGATGAATGTGTAGCACCATTTTGCACACCTGTTAAGTGGATGGCCTTTTAGTGAACGGAGGGAATACACAACCAACATGCCTAAAACGTATTGCAAGCTCATTAGACGTGGGGGCAAAACATAGCAACTTCGGGGCTTGCGTGAGGTTATAACATGCAACGTCAGTTTCTTATTAAGCCCCATATGCATATGAGCTTTTACAGAAGTGAGACAAATACTTAGAAATCTGGTAAGAGACTGTTACTTGGATATCTAAATTCCAAATTCTCTTTCCCTGTTGATATATCCCAAGTCGAAAATGCATCGTTGGATGAGACTCTACATCTGAAGTCATACTGAGGCCAGGCACAGCCCCGGTACTGCTCAGGGAAGAGAGGAAAAGAAGAGACAGAAGGACCATCCACATAAAGCCGCTGTCGAAGTCCTGGAATGAATGGGTGCAGGGCAGATGGCCTCCGCCCTAATGGGTCCAGCTTGGGGAGCCGGTGGTGCGCACCATGATGCACAGCGGCCAGTGAGAAGGGCCCACTCAGACTCCGAGTCTCAGGGGCAGTAGAGGCCACGCGGCCACGCAGCCCCACGGCGACCAGGCAGAACTGGCAGGACAGGGGGGCTGCAAGGACGCAGGCCTCGGAAGAGATGCAGGAACTCAGCATGAAAGAGCTCCCAGCCAGAGATCTGCGAGGCGCAGAGCTCGCTGTCCCAGGGCCCAAGAACCCCGAGACAGGATTGCTCCCCAGTCTTCTTTAGTCCCACAGAACACCAGAGCCAGCCACTCAGGGACAGGACACGCACGAGAAACCCAGCAACTAGCAAGGTAGGGACAGACCTGAGCTCACACAGCCCTCAGTGGCCAGTGGAGCCTGGACCATGAGCTCTTGACCCAAGGTTGACGCCTCGTTTCACCACGGACTGCGCTGATGGCCCTGGGGTTCCCCTAGATTTCCAGAAGGAGCCCAGGAGCGGTGGCTTTGTTCTGCTTCCTCTCTCCAGGGCAGCCAGGAGGCTTGGCGCTTACTTAGCCAACCCACCCACGACTTCTGTGTTGACCCATCTCCACGGACGGCCTCTTAAGGGGAAGAACTCGATCTCCGTGGTGTGTTTCCTGGGTACAGTCAAAATTACGCCTGTTGCTTCTGGGACGCCAGCAACTGTCTCGGCAGCATGGCAGGACGGCCACCTTGCCATATTCGGCTAGTTGGGCCGGCAGGATGGCCCTTGGCCGCAGTCCCGGGGGGCGTGGACTGCCCTCAGCTCCATGCTCCCCGCGGGGCCTCTCTTTGCTCCTTTAACGAACCTGCTATTTACAAGTCGACGTGAAACATACATAAACTGTGGGGACATATTTGTTTAAGCATATTTAGTCCAACCTCCCAGAGACGTTTGCTTCCTCCTTTTGGGGCCACTGGACAGATGAATGCGCTGTGATTAGAGCTCATTTTCTGTACGAAAGGGAAGAATGACCCCAAAATGCTAAGTGCTTTTCGAACAAGCAGCGGCATTGGCTCTTTAACTAAACGTCTGGGTCCCCTCGAAACGGAGGCAGATCCATTCCGCAGCAACATGGTATTGAACTTCTACTTATTTGCAGTGTTTTCTGGACTCCTATGTGTATGTGATTGTTCTTGTAAAGGTTCTTACTGAGGTAAATAAAATCGTAGAGGCTTGGAAACACACTATTATTACAGCGCAGAGCTAAGGTGTGCAGAACGGGGAATAACTCTCTGAGGAATAAATTACATGTGATGAGGGCTAAAAGGATACAGCTCCTATTTCAGGAAGTCTTCCAGGCGAAGGCAGAGATTTGGCAGTTTTAGCGCGGCTTTCAAGACAATGCACGTACACCAAAAACATTATTCTTCACAGAACGCCCCAGAGGCCACGGCTGTCACGTGGACCCCACAGTTACTCCATTCCCTCCAATTCAACACAGATCTTCTTTATTAATTTTAATTTGTCATCAATAACCTGACAGGCACTCTTTCGGCAAGAAATACTGCATTAACTGTTTCACTCACTGTGGCAGCTATTAAAACAGGGATGGTGATTAGCAGGAATGAGGTCAAACTGAATAATGTGAGTATAAGTCGCTACCAGCGAAATGTATAACACAGAAGGATTTATTATGTTCACTTGCTGAAATGTAATTTAAAAACAGGATATCACCACCTGCTATGCCGACTCGCGTTGTGTTACTCAGATCATTTAAACATTTCCTGCTAATATGTTTATTTGCTTCTGGCATATATTACCATTTACTGTATTTCCAATAACTACGGTTAAAATAAACTTAATTGTTGCTATCTACTTCATGTAAACATAGCAGGTAAATAAATCATCCCATGATTAGCTCAGACAATGCAAATTAGGGTGATTTAATCATCAATATTGGCAACAGAAAAATTAGTATTTATAACCTCCTTGCAAAGAACTAAATTTGGTTCTCTTACTGAAGAGTCTGTGTGCTAAATAAGGATGTCACAGGGATGCTGAAAGACTCCACTCGGCTAGAAACAATGTGACATACCATCAAGTGTGCTGAGAATGCTGCTAAATGTTTACAGATGCTCGGCGTTCACACGTAAACTCTACGTGTGCTCTTTTTGAAAAATCAGAAACCCAAGAACATTGACGGGAGTCCATTGCTGATCTGGAAATCGCAACCCACAGCCTTTGGCTGCACTTTTTAAGGAATTCGGATCAATGCAGAGTTCCCTATAATGGTTTAAGACTTTTTTTTTTTTTTTAAATGGGAGGTCATTTGAATCCTGGACTAAAAATAGAGAATATATATTTTAAAAGGTGCGGCATATTTTAAATACGAAGGTTATTTTTAGGACTGAGTGCCCATGAGACAAAGCAGCTATATATCACTAATCTTTCTCTGAAGGCTACAGGTCAGTTAGTCTGGCCTGACGTTTAATCCTTACACCAAATACCATGTAAGCCACTTAATTTAAGATCTTTGAGACTCGGGCTACACTGTGGATCGCAGCACTGGGCCAGACCAGCAGAGCCACGGAAAAGCATCCGATTACTGTGGACGAAGGGGTTCTATGGCCCCAACTACAGCCGCGAGTCTTCCACCCTGACCCCCGGGGCGACACTGATTCAAGGCCGAGTCTGGGGTGACACATTTTCCCCACAACTTTCACGCCTGCACATCTGTGCAAAAAAAATGAAATTTTAGCTTAGCCATTCTGGGGTAGGTGGCAAACGTCATGGCTTGGCACAAAATTTCAGAAGATCATGCTTTTATTTTAAGAAATATCAAGAACTATTTTGAGAAATAATGTGTAAAATTCTTTTTGGGAAGAAGGTGCATCCTGGGAAACAAGATACACCTCATGCAGGACAGCCGGCTTTCATCGTCGGGATTTGCTTTATCACGGGCAAACTTTAATAAGCCTCACTGTACGTCTTTATTTGAATCTGAAAAAAAAAAAAAAAGCCAATAAATATCACCCTGTCTCAACAATTGCCCTTCCAGACACTGGTGCTCTGTATGAATGCAAAGCCAATATGCAAAGAAAAAGCCACAGCAAGGGATGCAATGCCTTTGCCTCTTCTCCTCCTCTGAGCTGCCTCTCGCCTACATCAAGCAATGTTCCAGGAGGCAGTTCCAGGGAAAGGGTCTCTAGGACCAGAGCTGTCACATTAGACAATCAGAGAACTTTTAGAAGAAAAGCAATGAATGCTAAATACCGCAGTCCTGCGTGCAGGGCCCCGGCACCCACCTCACCCACGGAAAAGGAGCGGCGTGGGTCCCAGCTCGGGAAAGGCACTTTGTGCCTGCTCCCATCCCCGCCTGCCGCGTGGGAGGGCTGCCCCAGCCCCCTTCATCTCAGGCAGCGAGTACAGGGCTTTACGTATCAGCGCTATTTGAATCGATGATGGGAGCAATGTTTGTAATTCGACATCAAGCAGCCCCGGTGTCTGGTGTTTATTTGTGCTGTTGTTTCGGGCAGGTAATCCGAGGGCCCCTCTCATCCGACATGTCAAGTCTACAATCAAACAAAGAGGACTGGTGAATTCACTTTTACAGTTAGGCAAGCTGAATGCTATTACCCGTGTATTTGTCACCGACCTGCGATCCCAGCCTCTCATCTGCCATCCGGATGGATGCTACAAAGTGAAGCGTCGGGGACATGCATTTCCCAGTAACTACCTGCTGCCAGCTATTATTTTAAGGATCCTGTGATTTTCTTTTATTTTGAGTAGAAAAAACAAGGCAGCTGCGGTAATAAAAAGGCGTATCAACTAGTCACTTCCCTGGCAGATTTGTCACTAGTGTGGATACAGTGGAGGCTTTTTTGTTGTTGTTGCTAGAAAATGTATACACTCAAATATAATATTGTAAATCTGGAGTATGTGCTTCCAATAAAACCTTTTTAGTACCTTGCATACTGGTAAACAAAATAAAAATGTATGCATCTTATAAAGAACTGTCGATACATATATATACATGCAAGATGCCACCTACAAATCATGGGTTGACAGGAGATATTTTACATTATATGATTTTGGGGTGAAAGTTATTATTTTTTTAGTCCTAAATCACATTAACATAGCTACACAGCCATACATTATCACGGCTCTCTGGTAAAGTTCCTAAATATTTCCTAATGATGGATTGTATTTTAGGGCCTCCTAGGACCCAAGTTTAACTATATAATTCCAAGTTGTGAATTAAATTGAAAAAACAAAACAACAACAACAACAAAAAAAAACAGTGCTTCTTGTAATTCCTTTATTTCTGTCAAGGCATAGTCACCACGATCTTCTCCCCAGTTCAGTACCTAAGAAATCCTCGAAAATCATCGGTCACCAACAAAACCTCAGTTGTTCGCCTGTGTTTTGAAATTAACTGGGACAGAGCTTTTCCGAGATGACCAGTCCTTTGGTGACACCTGGAAAATCGCCACTAGGTGTTTGTCAAACCACATAATTACAGGCAGCGTTTACGCTTTTACCGCTTGTATTTTGGGAGCTATATGTGGCTTCGTCATCGGGCTCAGATGCACAACCAAATCAAGAGGCTGCAGAGCCCCGCTTGCCGGCCCCCCGGCCCCCCGGCCCCCAGGTGTGTCCGCGGACTCGCGTCCTGAACAAAGAACCCGACGCCTCGGCGCGCTCCCATCCGGAGCAGGAGTTGGACAATTCCGAACAATAAAACCCGGCCCAAACAAAGAGTGATTAATGACTCGCGGGTCTGCCGTGCCATGTCGACCAGATAGGCTCAGAGTGGGTCTTTGAAGGAGAAATGAAAAGAGTTTCGGGCTTTAAATATTTACTATTTCATTCATCAATGGAGCATGTAAACGCAGAAACAAATATTCAAACATCATTTTCCCCAGACTCCATTTCCCTCATTGTCCTCGCATGTAATGCTTATTTATGGCAATCACCGAAATGCAAGGCGCAGGAGGAACCGGTTACAAAGGCGGCGGCGACTGCTCAGAGGGGGCCACCGGCTCTCCTCCTGAATTTTGTTCGTCACAAGGGTCTCTGGAAGGTTCCACGGTCCATGTAACCCATCCAGTGTTCAGGACCAGAGTTTGAGTCCGATTTGCTGGTTTCTATACAGTAGAGTACTGCAAAAGTTGTCTCTGTGTGAAAAGGAACAATTTTATTACCATCGGAAATGGAAACAAGGGGGAAACGTCCCTACAATCCAAACCTCCTGCACTTCAAAATAGTTTTTTTTTTTTTTTTAAAGATTTTATTTATTTATTTATTTGAGAGAGAGAGAGAGAAACAGCATGAGAGGGGAGAGGGTCAGAGGGAGAAGCAGGCTCCCCGTTGAGCCGGGAGCCCGATGTGGGACTCGATCCCGGGACTCCGGGACCATGACCTGAGCCGAAGGCAGTCGCTTAACCAACTGAGCCACCCAGGCGCCCCAAAATAGATTTTGAAACATGACTGTAGTTAAGACAGGTGTGAGGTGTGACTTCACCATAGTCCATCGGTCACGTTAGTCTTTGTTGTGTGCATGGAGAGGTGGCCGACACGGTGCCGACGCTGGGGGGACCAAGGGTGACAAAATAGCTCCTACCCAGCGCCTCCCACACAGGGATGCTCACGGAGCCTCTGCGGTTTCCATATGAAACCCGGGGCTTGCCCCCCACATGGCCCTGCGCCATCTGCCTGCATACCCGGGGCCCCTTGCAAGATGCCCTCCCCCAGTGAACTGGGCTGAGCCACCCTGGTCTTTTCCTGTGCGGGCCCTTGTCCCCTCGCTCTTGGACAGCTGCAGATCTGGTTCCCTGGCCAGGAGTGTGGCTCCCCTCTCTGTGCCTAGTTTCAGCACTTAGCTCAAATGCTGCTTCCTCTAGGAAGCCCTCTGTGCAGATTCCAGGTCACGTGCCCTTCCGCACCCCTCGCTGAGCCCAGCACTCTCTTCCTGGGCCTTACACAGTCTGACTTCCGGAGCCACCCCCTCACAAAGCAGCAGTTTCCCTGGTCAGCCGTAGTACACGGCCTGGCGTGCGGCAAGCACCCTGATAATTTTTTGAATGACGAATGAATGAATATGATTTGCTTGGTCTTTATAAAAAGGCAAACAGAGAATTCAGCCTGCAAGGTGTACCAGCATTTCATTTTCAATCTGCATCATTTAAATCGTTTTGTCTAACAGTCTAAATTCTCACAGTACTCAAGGCTATGTGACCTCAGCATCGAGATCCAGAAAAGGCAGTTTATGCAAAAAGCAGCGTCCATGCACAAACTCGTCCACACACACGCTTCTTGACACATTTAGAAAAGAAACTAGCGAGCACAGGGCTTCGTGACCCTTCGGTGAAGATATTTCCCCTTTGTACTTGTAAATTCCACACTCCGCTTTGGCTATGACTTAAGGAATTCTGTTGGATTGAATTTCAGGGATTTCAGGAAGGGGCTAGTGCCCCCTCCCCCGTGTGTGTGTGTGTGTGTGTGTGTGTGTGTGTGTGTGTGTTAGGGAGAGAGAGAAGGGGGAGATTGTTGTAGCTGTTGTGATTTTATGTATGTATGTTTCAACAGACCTGCTGATTTCTCCCAGCATTGCCTTTCTGGGAGGAAGGCCAATTTTCTTCATTTTTAAAACATCGTAACATTTGTGTTAGTGGAAACTACTATAAATGCCATCAGCTACAGAATTCCAGTTTAATTTCTATTTTGACTTTATCAAAATTTGAGAAAAAATATCTTTGGGGAATACAATTATCTGTGCTTAGCCTCAGCCCACAAATAAACACAAACCAACTGTTTCTACAGCAGGGAGTGATTCAGGGAAGTCCCTCCTAAGGATAGATGTTGCGGCCAAGGCGAAAGCTGGAACCGGACCCCACAGTGTAATCTAAACAACATAATTCTGATCCCAAGGACTGCACCATGTGGTCTAGCATACTGAATTTGTAAAAATCATATTAGAAGGGTACACAATATTTATAAAATACAAATACTGATTTCTCACATTGATTCTTACCTGAATATGGGTCAACTGCTTGTCTGCTTGCTTCTGATAGCTTAATTAAACAAACAAGAGCATTTTTGAAAAATGTAAGACCCTGATGTAAGAAATCACAGCATTTTAATATTTTAATATCTGAGACTGCCTAATGCTTCAGTAGCGGCTAGTTAAATTCCCACTGATGGTGCTGATTATTCTAGGATCTGATTTTTTCCTCTGGCTTCATTTAAAATTATAATCTTTCTCAACAGCTACCCACTATTGTTATTAGAATCCTACTTCTTGGATATTGATGACTCTCTAGAGTTTCCAAAACTGTACTGGAGTGTTTTCACAAGTCATTCCAAAAATATACTTGGTAAACTAATGAAACCTGGGATATATTTTAGATTATTCACCTGGAATATCAACACTCAATTCATACTACTAAAATCACAGGCTCACTTTATAGTATATTTCCCATCAAGAGGGGTGATTGGCAGCCCCACCTTCCTAAGCAAATGTGGTGTCCAGGACGAGATACGGGTGTGCAGAGCAGTTCCTGGTTCCCCGGTTGTTAATTATCACTCTTGGCTGGCACCGTGCCAGCAGGAGAAGGAAACTGATACACTCCAAATATATCAGCGAACACTGATCGAGAGAGGTAAGTGGTGCAAATTATTGGCAAATCATCTCAGTTTCTCATGAAATCCTCACAATCAATATCAATGGGTATTATCCTTTCTCATTTTACAGATAAAGAAATTGAGAGTCAAAGAGCTTAAGTAACTTGCTGCAAGATATGAGCCAGGAGGTAGATGAGCTGGACTCAAACACGGTTCTTCTCACCCTAGTAAAATGAAAGAGAAGCAACAAACATCTAACTCTAAATTGTCATTAAAATACATCACCTAAGGGTGCCTGGGTGGTACAGTTGGTTAAGCGTCGGACTCTTGGTTTTTCGCTCAGGTAGTGATCTCAGGGTCATGAGACTGAGCCCTGCATCAGGCTCTGCACTGAGCGGGGAGTCTGCCTGAGGATCCTCTCCCCCTCTGCCCCACCCCCCCATCTTTCTCTCTCTCTCTAAATCAATCAATCAATCATACATACATACATATATACATATATATCACCCAAGCCCCACCCATTCCACCCTGACGCATAAATACTTAGCAGACAGGCTGCCCCGTTATTCAGGTATGTGACACAGCTGGGTAGGAATTCCCCTCGCTGGACACAGAGAACATGGCATGTCCTGAACCAGAGTCACACCTTTTCATCTCCTTCTTCATGTCACTGCCATCTTTGGATATCAAGTTCCCTTCCTTCGTATTCCTCCTCCTTTCCCTGAACTTAATGTGGTTGAGTCTCTTCTCCCACCTGCTTAGATTTCTCAAATTCAATCAAAACCCTTTGAAGGTCCCTGTTTTATTTGTCTCTGCCCTGTGACTGAGCGCAGGATGTTTAATCACACACTCACTACTTTTCCAAGCTGCAGGATGGCCCAGGGATGCGCTCAGGGTCCTCAGATGGTTGGTGGCGGGGTCAGGGCCAGGGCAGGATGTTGGGGCTCTCCACCACGCATCCCTGCCACACGCAGCTGCTAAGGACAGTTTCCCGATGCAGGCATCACCTGGCATCTGCAGGGGGAGCAGCACTTCTCCGATAACAGGATCATACCCACAGTACCAACTTACAATACGAAAGGAAGCCACAATTGCTCCTGGAATTTGACGAGTTATATACCCAAAATATCTAACAGTGGGAACTTGGAACAAGAGGTACAATTTGCCAGGGCCCAGTGCTTGCCGCAGCCTCCTAAAGAAACACTTCAGCACTAAACCTGTCACCTCTCCTGCCGCAGAACTCAACAACGGCCCCCCGGAAAGAGCATCAGCATCGGACGCTGATCAAGCGATAAGAGTGGTGCAAATTATTGGCAAATTGCCTCAGTTCCTCATGAAATCCTCACAATCAATATCAATGGGTATTTTTGCAGATAAACTGTGAATCAAAGAGCTTAAGTAACTTGCCCCAGGATATGAGCCAGGAGGTGGATGAGCTGGACTCGAACTCACCTCTGCCCATCCTGAAGCCCTACACTTTCCCATTGCCCTGACTTGGCGTAAATGTCCCCCATTGTGGGAAGCATCCACAATGATGTCATTCTCTCATTCAGCCAGAAGATGCGGAGGGAGGGCCTCCTGCGTACCAATCTGTGCCAGGAAGCCTGGTCCTCCCCTTTAGACTTGCCTTGGAGAACTGTGGACTTGACAATTTACCTCTTCTGCAATTGCTACTTCTTATCATTCTTTTTTTTAAAGATTTTATTTATTTATTTGACAGAGAGAAAGATAGAGAGAGCAGGGACACAAGCAGGGGGAGTAGGAGAGGGAGAAGCAGGCTTCCCGCCAAGCAGGGAGCCCGATGGGGGGCTCAATCCCAGGACCCTGGGATCATGACCTTAGCCGAAGGCAGACACCCAACCAACTGAGCCACCCAGGCGCCCCCTTCTTATCATTCTTTACACACCAGTGTAAGAAATAAGAAAACCTTTGTGCTAAATGGGTGGAGAATACAGAGGATGGAAAGAGTCTTTGAAAGAGAAAAGCGCTGATCATTTACCAGGGAGAAAGTCTGTTAGTGGATTAAAGCATATTCCCCAGGCCTTTAAAGATATCTATTAGTAATTTACAGAAATTAGGAAAGCTAAAAGGCCTGTTGTTTTCAGAATTCAGAGCTCAGCCTGTGGCCTCGCACCAGATGATGCTGAAAACCAGCCTCTCTGGGAATTCACATCAAACTCCGGTTCGTAATTTATGGAATGACATATACTTGGACACTGATTAGCTACCTATCAGCTCTGTAATAAAGGCGGCATAACCCCTAGTTTATCATTCATTTATCTGAAGTCATTTTGAATAATATCACAAGATTGTAATGTAATCATTATGCTGTATAGCAGTCCTGGGCCTGCACACGGGGCCAGCGAGGTCAGAACCCCGGCAGGGTTCACACCGCTTAATTTACTCACTACTTACACATTTATAGAATTGGAGTCAACAGTGTGGTATCGAAGTTGGACCCGCAAGCAGATGCTTACACAAATTGGTACTAATATGTTCAACAGGAAGCGCAAGAAGACTTAATAACTGTAATAATAATCTTCTCTGAGAGTCAGGCTTGCACTTGAGTTTGAAACAAGTCATTCAGTGCTCAATGACTAGCGCGGATTTCCTTTGACTCTGCCCGACCTGAAGGGTTTATCGACAACCACTTTGCTGCTATGAAATGCTCTATTAGGAAAACTGTGTCTTCGGGCCACAGGGAGGATGACGGCAGGAGGGTCGATTCCTCTGTAGAGGGGTTTGCTGGGAAGACTCTGCAGGCAGGGGAAGAGGGAATCCAGAGAAGCCAGTGGCTCACGGATATGTTGGAAAAATCTGCTTCGGAGGGGCTAAGGGGCTGGGGAGGGGAGGAGGGGAAAGGGCAGGGGGTGGGAGCCCTTCTCCAGCCCTGGTGAGGAGGGCCAAGGGGATGGAACCAAAAGAATGGGGTTTCTGCTGAAGGGTGACATGGTCATTTAGCGGTGCCGTCTGCCCATCAGCGTTTCCAAAGGCGTCAGCTGAACCCCACGTTCCCTCGTTGGGTCAGTTTGCGAATCCCCCCAGTGCCATGGCCCAACCACCATCCTCCGTGGGAACTGTCCTGGGTGCGTGTGGGCCCCAGGGATGGGTGCTGCTTTCGAGGGCCTGTGAGGCCCCAGCATGTAAAAGAATGGAGGAGAAATTGTGATGGGAAATTTAAAAAAACGGGTTTTTTAAATGACTCCGGAGGAGACTGCCAGCAGACATCTCTGCCTCCTTGTACTCAGCGTGTGTCCACAGAGCCGAGAGGACCAACACGGGGCCTTCCTGCCGCAGGTCCCAGCACAAGGACTGAACGCTGCAGGAAGGGAAAAAAAGACCCGTTTGATAACAAACACAGTGGAACCACATAACAGTAACAAAAATTCTGCAGCAGGGGGTTTCCAAAGAATATCTCCATTTAAGTAGAGCCTAATATACAGAAAAAGGTAAGCAATGTCCTAGCAGAGTTAGAGTCAAGACATCACGTCATCAAGTCATCTTCCAGGATGTGCATGGTTCCATCAAGCATCCCTAACTTCTTTTTTTTTATTATGTTATGTTAATCACCATACATTAAGGCATCCCTAACTTCTATTCAGACTTTAGTCTGGCCATCCCTACAGGTGGCCCCGCATACCTTGGTGGCATCTACAAAGGATGAGTGTCCAACAGTGACCAGTGAAGGGGATCTCTTCGGGCTGCCCCACCCCCAGAGGCCTTTTTAGGCAAGGTCCCAAGAGGGGGGGTGTCTGCAAAGGGCTGGAAGACCCACTAGAACTGCTGCAGGGACACAAGGCATGGAAGAGCCTGCCAGGTCTGGGAACAGAAGCAGGTGACACAGTGGGCAGTAGCCGAATGAAAGTGCCAGACAGACCAGGTCACTTCCTACAGCCGACCTTGTTCTTAACCCTGAAGAGTCTGTTCCAGATTTGTAAGAAGGGATAATATTGGGTGGGATATACTGGGTGGGATTCCTACAAGAGATGATGTATGTACCATTCTTACCAAAGAGCTTGGCCTTGTTAAGACCTCAAAAATGCTTTCTTACTGATAGTTGCTACTGGAAATGCAGCTACATTGAACTCTAGAAAGCAATGCACCTTCTGGTCAAATTTCCTCCACAGTAGGGTTCTTAGCCTGGGGTTTTTCCTGATTTTCAGAACCCTTGAAACTAGAGTCACAGTTTGTGTGTGTGTGTGTGTGCATTTGTATGCTTATGTGTATATACCACAAACACACACACAAACACAATCACAGACAGACAGACAAATGTGTGATGTCTATACATATATAAAATATACATTTTTCTGGGGACATAATCCCCAAATTGTATCAGACTTGCAATAGGGTCTGCTAAACAAAACAGGAAAAGAACAAAGCCCAAGAGTTACCTAATAGCACAGGATGTGGGGATGTTAGTTTCTTCAAACATGAGTTAATCATCGTATAGCATCTTACCCACCATTCAACCTAAGCCTAATAATTTCCTAGAAAGTCAGCCTTGTCAGCTGAAAAATGTTTACAGATAGCCCTGGGGAGAAAGGAGAGCAGGGAGCTCCTTGCTATTTGCCGAGGCCTAAGGAGGCAGGTTTTCCAGACAGGCTAGAATTTTATGGAAGCCATCCTGAAGCAAAGGCCCCTTTAGGATGGGTTTTTCCCCAAGGCAATAGATTCCAGTGGACTCACCACCAAAGAGAAATCTGTCAAAGACACTTTACCAGAAGGTGACAATGAAACAGGAGCAGGGGTTTTCACCATTCGCTAGAACCAGGAGGGTGCAGAGATGCTGACCAGAGTGACTTGCTTCGACAGGGCAGAAATAGAAGTCCACATGGGGATGCCGTCTTCTTTGGGGACATGCAAGTGATGAACTCCTGCCCCAGAGGAAACAATGACTTTCAAAATGACTATATTCACAAGGTGAGTGGTTGCATGGACTGAATCCTTAATGGAAACAATCACTCAAGTTTGAAGGAATCAAAGTCACAGTAAACATGATCAGATCTTTTCTTCTCTATTATTCCAGAGAAACCCTGAAGCATGCAAACAAAAATGGCGCCCACAAGCCCTGACCTTCTACCTCTTCTACCTCTCCTACAGTGCTAGAATCCTCCAACTCTTCTGTCCACTGCTCACTCTTCAATGAAGGTTCTGCACTGACAAATGCAGCCAGTATGTTCTGCCCAAAGAGCTAAGCTCTCTGTATTATTTTCATCTCTTTGTGGCACAAAAACATAAAATATGATGATTTATCTTTTCTTCTGTTTTCAAGATAATTGAATGAATCAGTGACCAAAGGGAGGGAAGGCTGGCCCTTAATTTCACTGGGAGGATTAAGAGATTAAGACTAGATAATAGGGGCGCCTGGGTGGCCTCAGTCTGTTAAGCATCAGACTCTTGATTTGGGCTCAGGCCATGATCTCAAGGTCGGGAGATTGAGCCCCAAATTAGGCTCCATGCTCAGTGGGGGGTCTGCTTGAGATTCTTCCTCTCCCTCTGCCTGCCCCCCCTTCCTAAAAAAAAATAAATAAATAATAATCATAATGGAAGACTTGTCTGATCAGATGTCAAAATATACTCTGAAGCTATACTCATTGAAATGTAGTGATATTGTCCCAGGAGGGACAATGGGACACAGTTCAGAAATATAACACGTGTCATATGCTAACTTCTATCATGTTATAAAGTGGCATTTCACATCAGTGGGAAAGGTAGATCCTTTCATAAATGCTATGGGGAAATTTGGCTCTTTATTTACTTAAAAAACATGTAGATATGTTCTTCACAAAATTTATCAAATTTAATTCTTAGTTTTAAAGATTGAAACTTTAAAAAATATTAAAATAATCAGACAGATATTATTACATTATGGGGTCCCGAAAAGCTTTTGTAAACGTGGAAAACAAGAAGACAAAGTTTGGCAGACTTAATGGACAAAGAGATTAGGAGCCAGCTTATGTAAAGAAGACCAACAAATCAACAAGAAAAAGACAAACAATTCAATAGACAAATGAGCAAAATACTTAAAGGGGTCCTTCACAAATGAGAAAAATCAAAAAGCCAATTAAACATTGGAAAAATGGCTCATTCTCATTAAGACTGCAGGAAATAAAAATTAAAACCAACACGAGAACTGACACCCTCCGGATTGGCAAAAATATGGAAGTCTGACAATAACAAATATTGGCAGAGATTTGGTAAGTGGGATATCACATACCCCCTGGTTATAGTAAAATTGTTAGAAAAGCAAAGGTAGTGGTCCCTAAAAGAACGAAGAGCACACAAATCCTACAACTCACAAATTTCATATGCAAGTCTTTGCCCAGAGAAACTCTTCAAGACATGTGCAAAAGTATATCACATCATTATTTGCAATAGTTACAACTGGGAAAAACACAAATATTCATCAATACAGGAGCCTTAAAAATAAACTATGTATATTTATGTATCAACATGGATACATTTCAAAACAATGCTGAGTTTAAATAACAAGTTACCAAATAAAACCATGATAGTATTTATGAATTTTTAATGTACACAAAACAATACCAGATAGTTTTTATAGTATCTACATCTCCAAGTAAAATATTTTTTTGTAACCTCCTAAGATTGTACAAAATTCGCTATAGTAACTTATACATGTGAAGGGAGGCAAACAGGCCTGGATACAGGTGACAAAGAGATCAACATCATGTTTACATTTTTATTTTATGTAAAATTCTTAAAACTTAGGGCACACATATTAAAATGCAATTTTTATGCATCTCAGTCAGGACCCAGTTGGTTTAGAAGAAGAGGGTATTCTTGGCTCACATGCCCAAGACCAGAGCCAGGCAAGTTCCTGCATAAGCTTCATCCAGTGGTCGGCTCCATCTTTCTGTCATTCTCCCAGGCCTGACTCCTCTATTAGTGAGCTTCATCCATTGTCTGGCTTGTCTCGTGGCAGAAAATGGCTGCAAAGGATCCAGTCTTCTCATCTTCACAGGACGCTATCCCTGGCCCAGAATTTCTAGCAAGTATTTCAAGAGTCGCTTTAATGAGATTCCATAGGTCACCTACCTGCCTCTAAACATGTAGCCGTGGGCCCCGGGGTGAGGGTAGGGACTGTGAAGGAAGATATGCACCAAGAGGTCACCAGAAGATGAAAGCTACCTGGGGCTTCAATTTGTTCATACTCCAATTTCAAATTAATTCTTACGACTTTACAAATTGTAGTAGGTATCAAAGGGACAATAGGTTGACACTGTTTTCCAAAGACTGTGAGGCCAAGGTGTTGGTTTACCAAAGAATGGGTTGAAGGCCATCAGAGGGAGGCCCTGGCCATGGAGAAGAGTCGCAGTCCGGTCCGGGAGAAGGCTTGCATCGAGCCCTGGTCCTACAGCTCCCAGAAACCTCTTCCCTCCCCTTTAGAGTGAAAGGGCAAGTGTAAGTCTCCAGAAGTCTCATTTTGTCCTTTTAAATACAGGTTAGAAGACCATGTGGATTGCTCTATTCTCAGAGACAACACCTTACACACAAGGTAATTTAGCTCCCAGTGTTGACTCATCAAGAAGGAAAAACTGCGGCCATTAACATCTAATTTAAATTACTTTATAATGAACGAAAATTTTCCAATTTGTAAAATGAGTGCACAAAGTGAAAACTAAATAGAACATTGTCAATATCTAAAGCTCATTTTAATTAGAGCACATTTTAAAAAAATTATTTTTCCCAGACTTTGCCAAAAAAAAAAAAAATGAGCAGCTTGAAAACTCTTCTCCAGGACTTGCCCCTTTGGCAATTCCATGTCATTCTCTGTGTTCCATGCTCCTTTTGATAACCTGGCCATGAATAAAATATTAATTAGTGTTTTAATTAAAAGGGCCACAAATAAATGGGCTGGCCAAACAAAGGTAAAGGTGCTACACAGAACTCACATCACGGTTGAGCAAGGAGAAGACATAGAACATTAAAGAATGAAGACTTGGGGAAGGACGGATATGAAAAGCTCTCCATCCCTGAGCTTGGGGACAGGCAGGTGACACTTTCCTGCATGGTGGCATGCCTTGGATGAAGCACCCTGAGGTGGAGAGTTCCTTCTGGCACAGTTGGCAGATACCGACTGCGATATATTTCCTTTGCTGGATACAGAGAAATTAATTTGCCGTATGACTGCAACTTACACCTTTAAAGAGAAATCATTTTAAATCACCATTTTTTTTTAGCCTCGACAAGAAAGGCTCTAGAAAAATTTGAATGTTTCTTAACGAGGCAGGGCTCATCTATTCTGGGACTATCTGGTACACAGCTTCGAGACTGCCTTTGAGTTTTGTCTCCATCCCTGTGTCAGCCTGCCAGCCATCACTTCTGTTGTCATGGTGCCACCTTCTAAAAGTCCTCTCAGATTCCTTCCAGCCTGATGCTTCCAGCGGACCAGGAGCAGGGAAAGCGAGATCATTATGAACTGAATGTGAAAGCAGGGTCAATGACAATGAGCTCGGCTTCCCTGCTGGTCTCTGGAACAGTTACTTCAAGGCTTCAGAAGTGGCCCGCCTTCCTACTAAGGGCCGGGGCATGCAGCGCAGCCCCAAACCCAGCCCTCTCCCTTACCGGCTGAGTGACCTGGAACATGGCTCACTTAATCTCTCAGGGCCTTGGTTGCTCATCTGTAAAATGGGGGAAATACTGGGACCTACCCCATAATGAGTATCACAGCACATGGAGTGCCTGCACCAGCTGCCGTTACTGGGACGTTAGGGCTGGATTTGGGGATGGAGTCTACGGCCATACCACCCTGAACGTGCCCGATCTGGTCTGGATTTGGGGATGGAGAGTGGGGTTGGGGAGGGGCGGGTGCGGGGGGCAGGTACAGAGGTAAGAAAGAAGTTTAAGCTACTTAAAACCTGTGCTCTTAATTAACAGAACTTCTCAAAAAAAGATTTTTGACATTTTACTCAATTGAAATCTGTAACCACCTTAAAGTGCGTTGCAGGGGCACCTGGGTGGCTCAGTCGGTGAAGCATCTGACTCTTGGTTTAGGCTCAGGACATGATCTCAGGATCATGAGATCAAGCCCCGCATCAGGCTCTGTGCTCAGCATGGAGTCTGCTTAAGATTCTGTATCCCTACGCCCCTCCCCCTGCTTGCACTCAAATAAATAAATAAATAAATAAAGTGCATTACAAATACAACTGTAAACCCTGTGCCTCTCCCTGGTCTCAGTTTCCTGCCCCAGCTGTTTGGGGTGTCTCCTCCCTTCCTCCAACACTATCTGCTGAATATCTACCAAGTGCTGGTCCTGTACCAGGCACCAGAGCTCAGAGCCAGCCCTTGCCTCATGGATCATACGGTCTAGGAAGGCAGACAGATGGGGCCAAGCAGTTACACCTGCGGCAAGCACAGCAAAAGGGAGGTGCCTGTGCACTGGGAAGAGCATGTCTGGGACCTCACCTCATCCGTTCATTTTTTCCGCAGCCTGAGATATGAGTTGACCTTGGTTAGGCTGAGGTGGCAGGAGGTGTTGCAGGGGGGAGGGGTAGGTGCAGCGCAGGAAGAGACCTGAGGTGCAGGAGCCCTGAAGGGGGAGTGAGCATGGCCAGAGCTGTTGTGGGAAAAAAAGAGTAAGGTGTGATGATGATGGTGGAGAGGCGGGCGTCGGCCAGGGCCATGTGGGGCACCATGGGGGTTTAGCCCTTCATTCTAAATATCTTTAGAAACTATGGAAAAATGAAAATACATATACTTGATATTTCACCCAGTTTTATTCATTTACCTAAGAATTTGGGAAAACCAGAGATGTTTGCTTTACCAAGTTCAAGGCAAGGAAGTTTTCAAGGAAATAATACAGAATCAAAAGCCACTGAGTAATGTATTTCCTTGGACATCTATAAATCTGATGGGTATCATTTTCCTAAGTTCATTTTTCTACCTTAAAGGATAACAATTCAGAAGCCCCGCCAGACTGCATTCATGGTTCAGAGAACTCTTTAAGCCCATTTATGTGGGGGGAGATCTTGAAATCTTTCCAAAAATGTGAGTGTATAAATTAGAGCTGCAGAAGATGTGCCTCTCCTTGTAATATGCTCTTGTGTGACAGACTCTACTTCCCTCAACTCTGGATGCCTCTGCTCAGGGCTGGGCAGGAGCTCTCTTTTTTGATCAATCTTCTTCCTTGCCCCTATTTTTCTTTCAGATATCCTGTCATTTGATTTTAATTGCATCCATGCTCTTGTCTGCTTACTCAAAACAGCTGAATAAGAAAAGGACCGTCTTGTGCCGCATCCTGAAATCTATGTTCTCTGGAAATAAATGCTACCAGGTCTGCTTACAGATTAGGTCCCTGCTAGGACATCCACACAGCCCGGGGTCTCTCAAAAACCTCTCAATCTCTGAAAAGCACTAATTTCACCTTTTTTTTTTTTCTGGATGAGTGTTTTTCTTTTGCAAAGTAAGAAAGTATAAGGCCAAGAAGCTTTGCAATACTCTTCATGAAAAAAAAAAAAAAAAAGATGGGAAATTGATCCCAGGGTTTATGTAGACCTCCTTCAGCACCTGCCTCCTACCTCCCGCCAGAGTCCCCGCGAAGCCATGGAGTGGCCTATGCTATCCTCCCAGCTTATGCCAATTCTCCTCAACTTAAAGTAAAACAAAATAAATTGATTTAAAGATGTCCTACTTTCCAAGATCTACAGACTGTCTGCAGAACATTAAAGGAAATTGGCTATCAGCCAAAAGTTTCTCCAAATCACCTCTTAAATATTTTCTGGCCAGAACAATGTATAAAGCCCACACTGTCATCCCAGAGAAGGAAAGACGGATGCTCTCCTGTTGCTCAGAGCCTCTGTTTGGCCCCAAAGCCCCCAGGTACTGTTAAGTTTTATTGTGATCCAATACCCATCTGCCAGACTGGAGCCTTGGGGTGCTTTCAATGCCAAATTTATACAGGCTGATATTTGCATGCAAATATGTAGCTAGAAATGAATACTATAATTAGCATCCATAGAATTTGCAGGTCTCTGTTCTTTAAGCCTCCTGCACAATTTGGGTAGACACACAAGTTGTGGATTGAAGTGTAGATTTTTCTCATTTGATCAAACACCATTGTAGCCTTGGTCTGAGGACAATTACAACCAGATTTGATCCTAAATGTGAAGACATAGACATTCAGAGATCTCATGTTTATTTAGGGAAATTTCATTCAGTCGGAGAGTCTGGAAGGTCAGACTTATAAATAAGGAGTAACAAAAAGGAGGAATAGTCTGCTCCGAAAAGCTCTTGAGACAATAAGTGAATATAATCAAAGGAAACCCATCGTTTTCTATCACCTGTGTCAGGTCTTAAATCTGGGTCGCAGTCCAGTAATTAGGTGAAACAATTAAAACCTGGATGTTTTTGTAAAGGAAACCAGCAAGAATTAATTCAAACTTAATTGAAGTGAGGCAGCCGCTCTCTTAGATGAGTTGACTAGAGACGAACGGGGGCTTTGCTCCACTTGAGAAATGGGAGGGGGCTCAGGTGACTCCGGAGAGATCCCCCTCACCCCATGCTGGCTTTCATGGGGAGGCAGTCCTTTCTGGCATGGAATGAATGAATGATGAATGATGAATGGTGAATGAATGAATGAATGAGTGAATGAGTGAGTGAGTGAATGGATGAGTGAGTGAATGAATATGAATATGAATATGGCAAAATTTAGCCTGACTCCCTATTTGTTTCTGGATTGGGATATTATGTAGATTCACTGACTGTGCACAGATGTATCAGACCTATGGCCCAAAGCACATTTTAATACATACAACACAAGGTCTATATAACGTCAGTGAAAACTAAGGTGCACCAAGGTGTGATTGTGGAGGGCAGGCTGCTTCATGCAGGGACTCCGATTCCATCCTGCTTGTCATCTTCACCCCGTGCCCAGTGCCTGGCACAGAGCAAGAGGCCTGCGCCAACTTCTTGATAAAACCATGCATAGTCTTCCTTTTGTGAGCTCCCCCTTAGATATAAACTTGTGTCCTTATTAAACTCTGGGATTTGTTGGCTCTTCCTTTTCAATTGGCTGATAAGTAAATCAATTAGATGGAGCGCTATGCTATGGGAAAACAAAGGGAAAGCTTATGAAAATCAAGTTGAAATAAAAGTAAAAAGTAATAATATCTTTGTTCAAGGCTGTGTTCAAAATCTGCCTGGGACCTTTCCTCTAGACTCACTTTCTCACTTGTTACTCTAATTCAACAGCATCTCTGCTAAACATGGGGTGCACACACCCAGCCGACGGGGCCACATTTGGGAGAGTGGTCTTTGAGTCGGAACAAAGATGCTCCCAAGGAAATGACCCACTATGGGTATAGACACTGTTTGGACTCACTTGAAAAACCTTCAAAGCCTCATTAAAGAACCTCTTATGGAATGAATGTTTGTGTCCCCCCTGCAATTCCCATGGTGAAGCCTAACGCCCAATGTGACGGTGGTAGGAGCTGGGTCTTTGGAGGTGATGTGTCATGAGGGTGGAGCCCTCGTGAATGGGTTGAATGGCCTCATAAGAAGAGACAGGAGAGAGTGCTTGTTCTCTCTGCTGTCCACTATGAGAAGACACAGCAAGAAGACGGCCATGTGCAAGCCAGGAGGAGGGTCCTCACTGGACGCTGGCTCTGGCAGCCCCTGATTCCTGCACTTTCTCATCTCCAGAACTGTAAGACATGATTGTTGCTGCGTAAGCCCCCCATCTGTGGTAATTTGTTCTAGCAGACAGAGGAATGAAGGCAGAGCCCATCCCCAGTATGTTGGAAGGTGGACCGGGCTGGGCAGGGGACAAACCACAGCCTCCTGGCAAAAGGCAAAGAGAGTGCTCTTCATGTGTAGTCTGGTTAACGTGTTTTCAACACTGACACCTCCCGAAAGCAATTGGAAAACCCAGTACCAATAACCCCCTTTAGACAGCAGGGTAGGGAGAAGACAGAGTTGCAACGGGCAGAAATAAATGCTCTTCCAAGATTAACCAGGCAACCCAGGGACGGTCTGGCCTCCCAAAGTCTATCCGAGGCTCTTCACTTCGCAGGCCATCCACTTCATCCAGCATGTGGCTGGGTTTCATCTCTGCGCTGATGCCAATGAGGCCAAGCATCTACTAATCTTCGCTACAGTCCCCGTGAACTAGTTCAGCATGAAGGATGACAGTCCCAAGTCCTGGGGGCACTGTGATCCTGGCATCTCAAGAGTAAGAAATAACTTTCCCTCTTTTGCTGGCCCTTGGTCACCAGAGGCAAGGCAGTCTTCTTGGTGGGAAAGGACTGGTCGTTACCTGTCATGCACAGCTGTCGTGGCCTTTGTCAACTGTCCTGAGTAGATGGGGGGCGGGGGCACGGTCTGGAAGTGAGAGGGGTTGGCAGTTGGAAAACAGGCTCAGCGCGGGGAGAACGCGGAGGACACTTATCAGAACTGGGCAGGTTCTGCCAGATCGCATACTGCTCACTCGGCTTCTTGACGAGCGCTTCTTCATTCCATCTGTTGAATGGAAGCCTTGGTTATTTTCATTCTGAAGTCACTCAGAATGACACATCCCTGTCTCTCTGTGCATCTTAGTCACCATGCCACTTGGTGACACGCATAAAGCAGGCCCCACGCAGCACGCCCTCCAGTGCCCAAATTCCAGATGGGGCCCTCTGACCCCGCACAGCGTGCTGCACATTCCCACGGATGTCCGTGGAATTTTCACGAAGAGCACCACGAGTTGATAAAGACCGAGGGGCGCTTCTTACCTCTGACAGTGAAATTTATGGGTCCAGCCTGGGGATTTATTCCTGCCTCCCCGTCCCCTCCCCTACTTAAGTGATAGGAACAACTGGAACAAGACTCTGGGGTTTCATGCTGTCAAAAAAATTCTTAATGAAATTAAAACCCTCACACTCTAACTAATGCTATTTCTGGCTGTGGAGCTGGATGCTGCAGATGTGTGACTCTCTCCACACGTCTGTCGGCCTGGTGGCTCCACGTCAAAGGAGCTGCTACATGTCAGCGATTTGCCCCAGGGAATATGGGTGGAATATTTTATACCTGAAGTGGCCTTATTTTCAGGCAATGGCGTACCATGAAACGCAACTCCACTGTGTGTGCGGGAAGAAATGCCACTTGAAAAACAAGGTAGGGACATGGTGGGAAGGGAGCCAGCAGGAAAATGCCCTTGGAATAAAAAAGCATGTCCAATAATCTCCATTTCTAATTCTGAAATTTTGGAGGAGCCTCCCCGCACACTGCGATCTCTTGCTTTCCCTTAAACAGCCCTTTGTCGATCTGCTGCGAAGCCCTGCTTCCAGGGCTGTCCACACCAACATTCCGAAAACCATATTTTCAGATGGAGTTGGAGGTTACAAAGGTACCAGCATTCATTAGGGGCTTGCGGTTCTCGCTCAACGGCCCCCCGACCCTATTAAAAAAAAAAAAAAAAGCCCATTTAAAAGAAAAATTGACAAAACGATGCTTTCTTTAAATTCTTATACATTTATTTCTAAACTTCTCTTGATTTTGTGTGTGTGTGTTGGAGTTTGCTTGTTTATTTTAAAGAAGAATTTTCTCTCCACCAAAGGCAAATGATTCCAAATAAATAAAGAGTAAATTCCACCTCAAAACCCGAGCCTTCTTTTATGCACAAGACTCGCCAAATGCCTTACCCCGCCCGGAACACAAATGTCAAGTCTGGTTCATTTAAAATGAAAATTCGTGCAGTGGAACTTACTTTATCTGTTCGCTCTTCCTTCGCATGTCCCCAAATAGTATTAAAATGCTTTATGCAGAGAGGTACATGTCGCTTTTCGAATCATTCCTTTTATTTTCTGCTTAAGTGTTTTTGTTAAATGTCACAGAGGTGAGAGTGTTCGCTGTTGGAGTTCATGGACACTCTGAAATGTCTTATTAATTCTTCATAATGCATTGACAGGCAATGCTTAAAAACAAAGCCCGGACGAGCAAGCCGCGGTGAGTCACCCCGGGGGCTGCACGTGGCCCGGCCCCGCCACGGCATGGGGAAGCTCGCTTCTAAACAGGAAAGTCGTTTTTAACCCTGTGTTCTTATTTCAGCGTTCAACTATCTGACTCACATCCCTGGTGCTTGACACTTTGTTTTAATTGAACACATACTATTAAACCCAGACTAAAATTCTGAGTCTCTCAATTACCTGCAATTTTTGTCTTTAAAAGGAAAAAAAAAAAATTAAGGCCAGGGCGTCACCACTGCCCATATTTATTGGGAACCATCTGTTACGCCTCTAATTAAAACCTACTTGTAATGAGCTTGTTAGTGCACAAAATGTGTCAGGTATAGAATATTATTCATGAAGCAGTTGTTTCGGTGGTTGAATGATGCCTTAAAATCCTATTAGTTTTACAAAGTTATGTATTAGTATTTTGACCCAGTATACAAGAGACTTCAGAATGACCTGGCACTCTGCTCTAATATTTTTTTTTCTCTCAAATATGTTGCTATTTCTACCTAATATACAGTCAGATGGCCTCTTATAATTGCAGTATCAAATCTTTGCCTCAATTTTCAACTGCAGGTGATTTCAAATGATTAAAGATGCACAACAGGGAATAAACAAAAATGCTTACATGCAATTATTTTTAATTAGTATTTGGCTATAAAGTGTATGCCTTCATAAAAAAGTCTGTTATTCACATAAACATCTGTTACCATACACACAAGGAAACACTGTAAGTCTGTCATCACATCACCAAAACAGAAACACGGAGGGAGGCTGGGCAGGAAAGCCAGCACTCTGAGTTTTTAAACAAAAGATATAAGTCTAACTGCCAAAACAGACGCAGAGCCACACCTTTAATTAACATCACTCACAATCAAAGGAAGAGCCATTACCAATGGAATTACACTTGAAAATGTTAAAATAGATGGAATTATTCTTTGAAAACAATGGAATCTCTGTGCACAAGACAATTTCAAATTCTTTTCCTAATTTTGCACCCATGCACATAATCAAACGGCTTCCTGTTTGCATGCTCTCCACTGGCCGCTAATTTTCCAGCCTCTCTGCTCTCTTTATTTCTGTTCATTAACACATCCAAACTTTGCGAGATGCAGCAGCTGAAGTCCCAAATGTCAAATATTGGCCTTGTTTCACCAAAGCCTCCAGCAAGGGGGAAAATATCTGTATTTTAAGTGAGTGTGCCCCCACCAAGCGCAGGGAGAGAGATACCAGGAAATAAATTAATACTGCCGTACCCGCCGTAATTGATAGGTGCAGATAAGGCTGCTCTGTGGAATACAAGAGGCAAAGGAAGGGGAGGTGTGAGAATATCTTGCCCGTGAATTACCGAATCCGTGGGAATTACTGGGCTCCAGTGGGCTGAAGCGCTTGGAAACGCACAGCTCCAAGACCACCCCTGTGACCCGAGTTAACACATTCCGCTCACAGTCCAAAAAGCTGCAGCTTTTATTAAACGCACAATTCACGCGCCAGAAGAACTTATCTTCATTTGCATGAAAATGCAAACAATAATTTAATTGAATCACACAAATCTGTTGCTGGGCTCGGTTGTCTGTGCTCAAATTAGGCAGGACTCATGACCCCTGGCTGTGCTCCCTTAGGGACCAATGAGCAGTTGTTATTGTAATGCCCCCTGCACCAGGCACCTGCTTGGCCCTTCCAAGGTGATGTTCCCGGGCCTCACCTGGGCACGGCACCCCGGAGATTCTTACGAGGCTGTCTTGTTGATATCGGAAGGCACACGGCCAAGGGCAAGTGGACAAACGGACAGAAGGACTTTGGCATCTTGCCCTCAGTAATTCTAACTGTCCAAATGCAACTCTGACAGTAAGGACAAAGTTGGAGCACCCCATAGTAGGACAGATCCCCAGTGGGCACACCTCCAGGCTGCCCACCCTTCCCACCAGCTAGCCTCCTTCCTTCCTCTTCCATGTGGAAGCCAAGCCCAGAAACGGGCCCGTCTGGGAGGCTGGTATTAACCTGGTGTCACAAAGCCTTTAAAGGCTCGCCGCCCGGCAGCCAAAGACCCCATTCACTCAGTGCAAGCTCACAATCATTAGCAGTCCTGTGTAATTTTAAAATATAACCAAGAACAACTGAAAGGAAGAAATATACGTGGGACTAAATCTATTGATCAAGAGCCCCCCAAAGACAGGCCATAAATAAACTGGCACAATGACCAGAAAAGGCAGATTTTACATTAAGAAGCAGCAAATTCATGGCTGGGGTGAGCCGGGAGCCAGGCCCAAGTGCTCACACACCCTTTCAGGCAGGAAGGTAAAAGATGGCCCCATTCCTCATAGGAAGACACACTGGGCGAGAGCCAGGCTGCCCTTTTGCAAAGCAGCCATTTCTCATGCGGGGAACCCTCATTTTTCAATCGTGCCCACACGCCCGCCTCATCCTTGACGTCACTCCTTCAGCATCGCCTCTCCGTGCGAGAGGGAATTTAACCACTTATGGCCCCGACCACGGGCCTCCCTCCTGGGCTGCAGCCAAAAGCTGAAGGAACGCTGCCTTCCAAAGCACAGGGGTGCCCAGGAGCACACTGCAGGGCCTGGGCCTCCTGGTGCCACCTCATCCTGACGGAGGGAAGGCCGCTGAGCAGGCAGACGGACAGCAGTGCGACCTGGACCTCTCTGCCTTTTGCTGACCTCACGGGGAGAATCAAAACTTTCCTAAGTCGAGAGGCTAAAACCAGACCTGCATTTTGAATGCAAAGGTTTTTCTATTCCTATGTAGACTGTGTTGAAAATGAAATAACAAATAATATGACTACTCAAGGTGAGTCTGAGATCGCCATGTGATAGCATGGGCCCAACTGGCAGAAATTCGTTACTGGCCTAGAAAATTCCTGCTAGTATTCCCAGCTGGGCTAGAACTACGGTCGGGAGAATAAAATCCTCATCTTGGGCACAAATTTGAGAGGGTGGCAAAAAATTCCATAATTGGTACGTAGTATTTTTAAAAAGTCAGAATCAATGCAAGTCGATCAACAATAGTGCTATGTCAAACCATACTGAAGCCCGAAGCAAGAAGAAATATCCTCGATGCTGACCCGCTTTCCACAGAAAATTTTGGTATTTGATTCATGTTGGATTTTTGGCATTCATTTTGATTTTTTAAATATTGCATTAAAGTCTTAGACATCTCCATTGCTAGTTTCTGAAGCCTGTTCAATTTTGTGCTCAAAGCAAGTGCCTCACCATCTCACTCTGGTCTGAGTTCTGATGCCCGGTCTGGAGGAAGCCCCACCTTGCTTAGTGCAATTTGGCCGATGTACAAATGCTCACTCTAATTCCTGAGATCAGATGCCTCCCTCCGGTGTCGCAATAGCTACGTTTGTTTGGATTCTTCTGCATGCACCTTATACTTCTGAAGATTGCGTAAAGTTTTACTAACTACAAGAGCACTACCAACATATCTATGCCTTTCCTGGTTTTATAGAGAGCAGGATGTGTTTTCTTTGCAGAGAACTTAGGCATCTTCGGTTCTAGTGCAATCTCTTCTCTACCAGTTATTTTCTGATATTTGTACTCACTGTGTTAATTTCTTACATGCACACATCACTCAAGGGAATATTGCCAGTACAAAATTAATCAGCATTAAGACGTCTGTTGACATGTGCAGCATTCAAACTGGTAAATCCTCTGATTTTATGGCCATTTATTTTGTCAACAGAGATTGGCTGCGTGGTGTGGAGGCAAAGCCTCTGGCCAGCCTTGGTGTCTGGTCCCCGTTCAGTCTCCTATTGGTGAACCTTGAGCCATGCGTTCAGCCTGCCCACATCTGCCTCCCCTCTGTGCAACTCTGTAGGTTCTCCCTGCCCCGGCTTCCTCCAGCCACTGCACCACTCAGCTGTGTGCAGGCTCTGACCACCTCTGGTCATCTGTGGTGATAGCATCTCCCATCAGAAAGCACTCCAGTCCTCTGGCTTCCTGCCCCAGGCTGCCCAGGAGGACCTGCACGGCACTCACACAAGCACATCTGAGAGAACAGGGTCGTGCACACCCTCAGGGCCACCCTTGACCACCGGGAGACAGAAACTGTTGGGGGAACCTTCCCTCCCTTGTCCCCCAAATGCCTGTTCCGAGACACTTTCCATAAGGCACCTACAAAATCCTGGCAATCAAGCTCCAGTGCCCACAGACGCCAACAGAATGCCAACACCACTCCGCATTCCTGCCTGTAACTCCCTTTATTCTTGCCTCACTTCCCATGCCCTTCCTCTGTGCCCACGTCCCTCCCCAAATACTCCAGTGAGGCTAAGATATTTGCCTGTAAAAGTGTGGACATTTCCTGGCCGATTTCTTCTTGCTAAGCTAAAACCGAGGTCACATAAATAATGTGTTGTCTTAATATAGGAACTCTGCAAACATGGTGTTATTCGTTCTTATAATCCACACTTTTTCTATCAATCCAGTGTCTCATTATTACATTATTCCATAACTACACGTAGTCATTGTCAATCCAAGGTGACCGACAGTCCACCTTGAACCAAAGCTTCACGCTACTCGCCTTATGTACAGCTACGTGTGTCATGCACATCTTTTAAATCATGCACAGTCCTGGCTAAACAAAAATCAGCTCAAGTAAGTTGCTGCTTTTCTCTGAACTTTACTTTTCTGCTGGGTCACTTGTGCATGAAACTTCCGGATGTGTTCTCTCTTCCCCTACAGTAAAAACACACTGGCCATTTTTACCCATCACTGCCTCTTAAATGGTTAAATTGTCAGTCCTCTGGCTAAATTACAAATTTGTCTCTTTGCACATTTCATCTTTGAATTCCTGCACAGCACCTACAATAATACCTGATAATACTTCCTACTCAATAAATATTGATTGGATTAATTAATTAAAAATTCCAGGAAGCACACAAAAATTTGCTAGAACTAATACATGAATTCAGCAACGTTGCAGGATATAAAATCAATGTGCAGAAATCTGTTCCTTTTCTATACACCAATAACAAAGCAACAGAAAAATAAATCAAGGAATTGATCCCATTTGCAATTGCACCAAAAATAATAAGATACCCAGGAATAAACCTAACTAAAGAGGTAAAAGACCTGTACTTTGAAAACTATGGAACACTTACGAAAGAAATTGAAAAGGCCACAAAGTAATGGAAAAACATCCCATGATCATGGATTGGAAGAACAAACATTGTTAAAATGTCTATACTACCCAAAGCAATCTACACATTTAATACAATCCTTATCAAAATACCACCAGCATTTTCTACAGTACAATCAATCTTAAAGTTTGTATGGAACCACAAAAGACCTCAAATAGCCGAAGCAATCCTGAAAAAGAAAAAGCTGGAGGCATCATGATTCTGGACTTCAAGTTATATTACAAAGCTGTAGTCATCAACACAGTATGGTACTGGCATAAAAACAGACACATAGATCAATGGAACAGAAGAGAAACCCGCAAATGGACACACAACTATATGGTCAGCTAATCTTCAACAAAGCAGGAAAGAATGTCCAATGGGGGAAAAAGTGTCTCTTCAACAAATGGTGTTGGGAAAATTGAACAGTTACATGTAGAAGAATGAAACTAGACCACTTTCTTATACCACACACAAAAATAAATTCAAAGTAGATAAAAGACCAAAATGTGAGACAGGAAACCATCAAAATCTTAGAGGAGAACACAGGCAGCAACCTCTTCGACCTTGGCCAGAGCAACTTCTTGCTAGACATGTCACTGTAGGCAAGGGAAACAAAAGCAAAAATAAACTATTGAGACTTCATCGAGATAAAAAGCTCTGCACAGCAAAGGAAACAACAACAAAAGTAAAAGGCAGCCTATGGAATAGGAGAAGATATTTGCAAATGACATCTCTGATAAAGAGTTTGTATCCAAAATCTATAAAAAACTTATCAAATTCAATACCCAAAAAACAAATAACCCAGTTAAGAAACGGGCAGAAGACATGAATAGACACTTTTCCAAAGAAGACATCCAGATGGCTAACATGTTAGCGAGGATGATGTTAGCCAACGACAGATGTTGGCAAGGATGTGGAGAAAGGGGAACCCTCATGCACTGTGGGTAGGAATGCAAGCTGGTGCAGCCACTCTGCAAAAACAGTATGGAGGGTCCTCAAAAAGTAAAAAATAGAGCTACCATATGACCCAGCAATTGTACTATTAAGCATCTATCCAAAAGGCACAAACATACAGATTCAAAGGGGTACGTGGATGTCTTCTTTGGAAAAGTGTCTATTCATGCCTTCTGCCCATTTCTTAACTGGGTTATTTGTTTTTTGGGTATTGAATTTGATAAGTTTTTTATAGATTTTAGATACAAATTCTTTATCAGAGATGTCATTTGCAAATATCTTCTCCTATTCCATAGGCTGCCTTTTACTTTTGTTGTTGTTTCCTTTGCTGTGCAGAGCTTTTTATCTTGATGAACTCCCAATAGTTTATAATGTTTATAATGGAATATTACTCAGCCATCAAAAAGAATGAAATCTTGTCATTTGAAAGGATGTGGATGGAGCTAGAGTATATTATGCTAAGTGAAAAAAGTCAGTCAGAGAAAGACAAATACCAAATGATGTCACTTATATGAGGAATTTAGGAAAGAAAACAGATGAACATATAGGAAGGGGAGAGAGGAAAACAAGCCATAAGTGACTCTTAAGGATAGAGAACTAACTGAGGGTTGCTGGAGAGAGGTGGGGGGGGACGGGCTACATGAGTGATGGGTATTAAGGAGGGCACTTGATGGAATGTGTACTGGGCGTTGTATGTCAGTGATGAATCACTAAAATCTATCCCTGAAACCAATACTGCACCCTATGCTAACTAACTAGAATTTAAATTTTAAAAAATAATTTAAAAATGTTAACAATAAAAATTAAAATTCTGGAAAGCAAAATTTTGAGTCACTAGGATCATAAACCTACAAATTAATAAATTAATATGAATGACAGAAACTCTTGAACTAAAACATGACTATGAATTGACATATAATAGTTACCAAATATTTTTAGGAGCATATAATAAGAAAATTAATTAAATCTTCAAAGTGTTTTGGCCAGTTTCATTTAGAGAACAGAATACATTTGTATCCAAGTTATTTGAATAACTTTTGAAATATGGTAGTCCCCCACTTTATCCATGGGGTATGCATTCCAAGTCCCCCAGGAGATGCCTGAAATCATGAACAAATACTATATATACTGTTTTCTTCCCTATGCATACATACTTACAATAAAGTTTAACTTATAAATTAGGCACAGTAAGACCAACAACAGCTAATAATATAAATGGAACAATTATAACACTATACTATAATAAAAGTTATGCGAATGTGGTTTTTATCTTATTGTCCTGCACCCACCCTTCTTCTTGCGATGATGTCTGTGTGATAAGGTGAAAGAGGTGAAGCGCAGGCGTCACCGGCTACCACTGACATTCTGACAATGTTTCGGAAGGAGGATCACCTGCATTCTGACCCCAGTGCGTCCCCGGTAACTAAAACCACGGAGTGGATGAGGAGAGATTACTGTGGCAATAAAATGTTACCAGGTACTTAAAACCTCTGACATGCTTTTAAGGCATACTTTTCTTTCATCTACTTTGTAATTAAAAACAGTGTCTGAGCACTTTCCGTGATAGGCACCATACCTGGTATGACTTTTCCTTTGTTCTTTTCTACTCTCCTAAAGGAGGTGAAGCTGGAGACCATCTATCTTGCCTGCTCTGCATCCACACGCCTTCCTTGGACAGCACTTTTCCGTCGGCCCATCGACAGGGCTTGCCTCCCCTCTCCTGCCGACATGGGCACGGGACCTAATTCAGCCCATCCCCCGGTCGAGGCACTGGCTCAGGGACAGACACATTTCACCAAGAGGTCAGTGAACGGCTCCCTCAAGATCTGGCCTACGGATGCTGGGACCATCCCTCTCATCTTCCGGCATGAATCTGCAGAGCTCCAACGGGGGGGGTCAGCTGCCCTGGTGCTTGAGCAAACCACGTGGAAGGAGCTTTCGGCAGCCTGGGGCCAAGCTCCAACAGCAGCCCTAGAAGAGAGAGAGACAAGGAGACAGCTCGAGAGGATGTGAAGACTTAAAATATTTTTTGACTCTGAACCCAGCTGTGCCAGATCTGGGGTTCTCAATGTTGTGAACCAACTAATTTCCTGGGACGTTAGCTGACTCTCTTCACTTGCCACATACGAGTCCAACCAACACATTTGTTTCTAAGAAGAATTTACTGCCCGAGGTCTGCATCATGAGTGACCACACCCTGTGTTATATGGAATTTGACCTTATAATTGCTGTTATAAACACATCAGAGCTTCCTAATGCTAAATATGTTGTGGGGTTTTTTGTGACTTTTTCTTATGTTTTATCAAATAGCACCTTTCTTCTGCTTCCGGTGTATACAGCTGCATTCTACTTAAGAACTCTGGGTGGAGAGAAAGATTTAACACTTAATTAATAGTGAGTATAGATTTGTTTTCATTTCAAAGTTCACTCGAATAAAAAGTACATCCTCGAACTAACTCTAAGGGAATCCTCATCAATGAAATGAAAATCTAGCAAAACCTCTTCCGTAATGGTTTAAAGAACCAAATGAAAAATAAATTCTCACATGTAGTAAGTGCAGGTTCTTTTTGCTTCAACATTTTAAGAAACAAAACCAGAAATTTTTTCGACCAGACCATCTTGATAAGCATTGATCAGTTTCCACAGAAGCAAAGATGCATTCTGGACCTAAGCAACGTTCAAGCAAGCTTCTAGAACTCTGAAGATGCATCTTTATTTCTAGCCAACTTATTAAAAAAAGGAAGAGAAATACATGAATTATAATTCTCTTATTCGTTCAACTAGAATTATCCTAAGTCATTTATATGCCACCACTACCTGGAAGTTGTACATTCGGTGGGGAATAAAAAAAGACCCGCTCCCTGTCCTCTTGAAACCTTCGATCTGGTGGAGAACAGAGACAAAAATAAACAGACAAACTAACACAATTTATAAACTGTGCTAAGTGCAATGCAGGGGGAGAAGCCAGAGTGCTCTAAGAGAATAATGAGGACACCTAGTTTCCATCGGGTGGGTTCAGGTTTTCTGTCCTGTTATTGCTTCCCTAGAAGCAACATTCTTTCTCTTAATATCTGTCCTTCGAAAAATGAGGATAAATAAAACTGAACTATAAACATAGCCAGGTTTGAATACAAATAGACACAAGGTGGGATATTATGAGCCCTCCCGGTCCATCATGAATTTGTTATTAGGGGTTGCAAACAAGACATTCTCCCAAGTGGAGGAGAGCTCTGAAACCAATATGGCATATATCTGGAGCCATTCTTCGAATCCCAGGACTGTCATTTACTATTTGTGTGGGCTTCGACAAGCGACCTAACCTGTGTTTTCTCATCTGTAAAACGGGAGGTTGTAATAGGAGCACATATCTGATAGGGCTGTTACAGGGATTAAATGGAGTAACTCACGAGCGGGGCTTAGCAAGCGCCTGGGCTAGTTCAGCTCTGAGGGGAGGGAGTTTCCTTGGAGGACAGGACTGCAGAAGGCGCGCCTGACCCAGCCAGCTCCGAACAATAGTGCTAGAGCCCCCCGCATGCCCAGACGCAGGGAAGCTCTCTGAAGAGGAAGAATGGTTTTGCACAAAGTGGAAGATTTAGCCCCATGGCTCCTGGAAAGTTCCGCCTTCCCCAAGAGCTGGTGGAGGAGAGTAGCACAATCCCAGCATCCTGCCGGCAGGTGGGTCCCTGTCCCAAACTCTCAGCGCCTTTTGGCACATGTGGTCAAGCTCCTGTCCTGACGCCGGCTGCCGAGTCACTACATTGATGGCAATGACATCACACTCTTGCCTTAAAAAGGAAAAAGCACATCTGCTTTAGTTACAGCCCCATGTTGGAGAGCTAGTGTGAGAGCCCACGGCAGCCTTGCCAGGTGAGGTGCGCTAGGCCGGGTGGAACATGGGCCTGGGTGCTCTTAACGTGTGCGGAGTGGGATTGTAATATGTTCTGCACCAGGAATAGCCATCACCAAGAGCCTGCGTGCACTGGTAGATGCGATTAGTGACAATTCCAGAAACATTTTTCTCCATCGAGTAAATGAGTGTGATGTGAAGAAAATGCAGTTTCTGTCTAACGCAGACACTGCCCGCCCAGCTCTTGGTTTCCGGGGACTCAGCAAAACTCGCTTGGGGTAGAGGGTCCTACTGGCTAGGAACAGACCTGCTCAGACCTTCGGGTTGAGAGAGATGAGGCCTCAGGATATGCTCAGGAAGTAGTGAAGCTGAAGGAGCCTCTCTATTCCGCCACCGCAAGGGGCAGCAGCTGGGGACCGGACACACCGAGGGTCTTGAGAGGCAAGCAGCCCGTGGAGGGAAGGTGGTCACTTGAGCCCCCAGTGGTAGAATAGGAGAAAGCCAAAGCTGTGAGAGACTGACCCAGAGAGTGAGACATGCCCTGCAGGGGGTGTCAGGTGGGTGTGTGGACAATGAAGGCCATGAGCCTGTATCAACTTGTACTTTGTGCTGTGGTGACTTATGGCCTCTCTCCATTTCCTCCACACCTTCAATAGACCCTGCTGTGCATAGCAGTCTTGGGACTGGGCAAGCTCTGGGGATGAGGGAGAGAGCCTGCAGGGGTAAAGGCAGTGGGAAAGGTTGAGTCAGAAATTCGGAGGAAGTGGGGGTGGGGGAAGTGGCCTGAGGTATGTAAATGCCCAAGCATCCCTAGGAGCAAGGAGGAGTGACTGATTTCTCAGAGTCCTTCGGGCAGGACTTCGGGAGATCCCAAATACTAAAGGATAGAATAATCCAAGGAGTCTGGAACCTGATGATGCTCAAAGGACAGTTACACAAGTTATGTAAGTTACGTGCATCTATCCACACCTCCCGTTTCTGACATTTCTATGATAAAAGGAAGTCGGTCACGTCTTACATTAACTTTGTTGTGTGTGAATGTTTTATGGGAAGTCCATTCTGTGCACCTTTCCATGTGTCAGGAGTGACTGGGAAGTTATCTATAATATTTTGGAAATATGAAGAACATTAAGAATGTATAGTTTTCCAAAAAAAGAAAAAGAAGAATGTATAGTTTTCCTTCCTTTCTTCTTTGCAGCTGTTTCCATGTTTCATTGCATTAAGCCACCTCCCTAATGTGGAGAGCAGCCCTCCATCTACTTGCACAAATGATTCCTGAAGGAAGAATGACTTCCTGGTTTGGCCAGTGATTACGCCATGTAATTGATAGAGAAATACTTCTTCCCCCTGGTGAGAAGGAGTCAGAATGAGGCTTGACCCACTTTTGGAAAGATAGTTTCACTTGCTACCAGTTTACCAAAAAAAGAATTCAATTTTGAGGCACCTAATATTTATGTCCTACTAGGAAGGACCCTAGTTCACAACTAGGGGGCAGATTTCTGTGGAAGAGTATGGAAGTTCAGTTCCACCTTAAAAAAATATGTTGGAACAAAGTGAATTTGAGATGGTGTATCTCAGACAATGGAGGCCAAGGAGAGTTGTCTGTTGCTGAAGTGAAAACATATTTTCCAGTGTTGTAAGGACGACTGGTAGAGCAGGCTGCTGAGGACCACCACCTCCCCAGAAGGAGAATGTTGTACCTGCCAGGAAACCTTTTCCACACACAAATGTAAGAACATATAAGGGCCCTGTGCATTTATCTCTACTGGATCATTTGAACAACAACAACAGTTCAAAATGTTGCAAGAAAATGTTTGCATACTCTGCAAGTTTTCCAAGACTCCAAGATAAAGAATGAACTAAACCCATGAGAGCATTTGGCCCTAACCACATTACCAGTCCTAAAAAGAAAATATGAAATAAAGCAGCTTAGGCCAGAGTTACGAGTAAATGAATCTGTTCTTTAGAGATTCAGTCTTGATGATCAAGGGCCATCTGGATACAATAATAGAAAATGAATCCAAATGAGGACAGGTGGAAAGACCACTTTATCAAAGGAAACACCAATAAATAAATAGGAATCTCTCTCTATGACCAGCTATTCTGGAACATGATGATCTCTTAGTCACTAGAACCTTGTTTCTATCAACTGCAGTAAAAAGGAAAATAGACAAAATCAGAATCCAACCTTATAATATCCTCTTTCTGCTCTGCCAAAATAGTTAATTTGTTTCTAAAATAATTTCAGTTTGTCTTCATCATTTTTCACCACAAAAAATAATTATTTTTTAATAAAAAGAAAAAGAAAAAATGCACTTTCAGTTAACTATGGCAGATTGAACTCAGTGTTTATCTCCATCCCTTCCTGAAATACCACTAAAATGGCAGTAATGGAATTATAAAAAGTCATGAACTCATAAGAACAAAGAAAACAGGATAGGGGATGACAGCAAACAAGAAAAGATACCAAGTTTGGGGTGATAGAAAGCAGATGGATGAGTATAAACATTTAGAATGGTACAAATTGCTAAAGCCTACTTACTTAATAAAAGCTAAGCCAATTTATGCTGCAGAACTCCAGAAAGGCTCAGGTTTGGAGGCATCTGGTACCTCTGAAGGCGTAAGTACAGATAGTGACTGGAAGAACAGAAGTGATTGAAAGGTTCTATAAAGAGTCCTTAGACCCCAAGTGCCCCTCCCCCAACCCAGACTGCCTGGAAGCAGCCCTTCCTCCACACTGGCAGAAGAGGTGGAAGGTTGCCTTCTGGACCCAAGACTATCTGAACTTGAAGATGTCAGGCCACAAGGGCAAAGATGGGGCACCATATTAAAAACAGAAAATTAAATGAGAGTCTGCATGCCAAATGCTTCAGGCAGTTTGTTTCTCCTTCAGCTCCTAAAACTTACAGCCTCCAGATAGTAGTTTGGGGTATTTTTGACTAAGGAAACTGGCCCACTCTAATGCTAAGCTTGATGCCCCACCCCCATGGCATGGCCAGTCCTTACCTGAATATTGATGGCAAGGCTACTGGTCAAGAAGCCCCACTCGCTGACAGCATTTCCAATAAGCTCCAAAAAGTACCTCACACCAGACAGCCAATAGTCCCCACATAGTTGAAGAATGCCACTAATTTGAAAGATTGTGTCAACATAAATAAATGATGAGACAACTCACAGGAAATAGAGTGTAGTGAGGAAAAGGAAACATCAAACATACAATTAATACTCTCAGAGATAAGAGACTTTTGCAGTCATAAAAAAAATGTAAGATTAATTTTTTAAGAGGAACATTCAGAAAAACAATAAAGACTCCTTGGAAACTAAAAGTATAGTGTGAAATTTTTTTTTTAACACAATCTAAGATTTAGAAGATAAAATTGAGGAAACCTCCAAGAATGTAAGACAAAATGTTAAAGAGATGGAAAATAGGAGAGAAAAGATAAGAAGCTTAAGAGAATTAATCAAGGAAGCCTAATATTTAAATAGTAGGAGTGCTACAAAAAGAAAGCAAAACAAAAGAGGTGAGATTATTAAGTATTGTTTGGTTTTTAATTTCCTTAGAGCTAATGGCCATTGGTCACTAGATTTAAGTCCATCAAATGCACACTCCAATGAATAGAAATAATCCTACACTAAGGTATAACATCATGAAAGTTTAGGACATCAGGAATTAAGGAAAGATTCTAAAATTTTCCTGTAAAGATGAGAAGAACATAAGTCAAAAAAAAAGAAAAGAAACACACAAGAATTAAAGGTCTTAACAGCAACACTGGAAACTAGTTAATAATGGAGTGATGTCTTCAAAATTCTGATTATTTATAACCTAAAATTCTATACATAGCCAAGTGATTAGTTAAGTGTAAGGGTCAAATCAACATTTTCAATTATGCGAGTTCCCAAAAACTTACTTCACATGTAACTGTTCCTGGAATGTTACTGGGAAACTGAAGCAGAAGAGAGGACTCTGGGAAACATGTTTCCAACTAAAACATGGAACTGATTAATTACTTGATATGTGACTGCATTAAGAGAATTTTATACTCCAGGCAAAGATTTGGGGTATGAAGCAAATAAATTTAGCAAGTAAAACTAAGCAAGTAAAAAAATGAGGCAATCATTAACTTCAGGAAAAACAGAAAGACAACAAAGTAAATGTAACCAAAGTAAATGGCTCTGAATATTTAAAAAGTCAAAATCATGTAAAAACTGAATATTACTTCAATCTACTTCACCCCCTGCCAAAGAAGTAATCTTCATATAATCTTTACCTACAGAGGAAAGTAGAAGAAAAAGAGAAATTCTAGGAAAACAAATATTTGACATGCAACTTTTTCTCAAGGGGAACACAGTTTTCCTTTTAATGAAACCCTAAGTTTTGAGGGTTGGACTGAGACAGCATATATGTATTTTATAGGCTATCAGAGGTCCTAGAGTTGGGGTTCAGATTTCAGCTGTGACTTGACTTGGTTTTTAGTTGTGGGTTTCTTGCCTTGTCATTTCATTGGACATTTAGACCAGATTTGCCTACCTTCCTCAATAATCAAATTACATACTTTGTCCATTGTTTTTTCATTCATTAAGGATATGTGTTTGGCTGCTTTTTAGAGAAACAAAATAATAGCCAAAATAACAGCTAGGTGGTGTAGTGTTAATACGATGGCTCCACAGTATATGGACTTAGGCTCCTTTGCTCTAGCGACCTTGCCATTTCTAGAGGCAGTATTGAGTTGCAGTTAAGAGTATAGACTATGACATGGTTGCCTAAATTAAAATCCTAATTCTGCCATTTACTGGTTGTGTTAGTTCTTTGTGCCTCAGTTTGCTCATCTATAACATGGACATAATAGTAGCACCTACTCCGTAAGGTTGTTATGAGACAATAGGTTTAAAGAATAGCACTTGACTCATAGTAAGTGCTAAAGAAATGACAATGGTCATCACTGATCCTGAAGTGTGCCCTCTTAACATAAACACATTGCAGCCACTGTGTTTGGAGGGTTAAAAACAAGAGAGGACAGTACTTAATATCTACCTTTACAGTCACAACCAGGAAATTGCCCACCTCCCATTGACCAGAGCTTAATCATGGGGGTTCAACCAGCTGCAAGGGAACAGGAAGATGTAGCCCTCATTCTATGTACTCGGGTACCCCCTAAAAATGTCATCACTGGCAAAGGTGATGTTAAGTATTAGAGGACAGCCAACAATCATTGCTACCATTGCTAAGTTAGATGTGTGACCCAAGTTTCTACATTTTATAACTGTACATCCAAAGATAAAACAAAGAATTGACCTGCCAATGCCTTCCTAATGTGTTCTGCATTAAAATGAGATTGTTTTATTCTGTTTGTTTTGCCTGGACAAAATAAGACAAGTGACAACTTCTACTTTGGAAATATGTAGAAGACATCAGTTACATTTTTCTTCAGTTTTATCACAGCAAGCACATTTTTTATTTTTTAAAGGTGAGCATTAGACTCTAGAAGACAAGTCATCCTAGCTTTACCAGCACAACTGTGGGATATTGGAACTACCAAAGCAGAAATCTCATATAGCAACCTTGTAGATTCATTTGCAATGACTAACTTTTCTGTCTTGTCAAATCGAAAGTTATAAGAATGGTTTTCTTTAAAGCAATATAGAATTTTTTTTTTATTGCAAACAGCTAAATAAAGGCTGGCAAAAACAATAGGTTCATTTTTTACTGCAGATCTTCAAATTATAGGAAACTTGTCTCTTGGTCAATTTGGGCTGGCTTGGAGCCAAAATAGATGTCTCCATTCTCATCCTTACTCTCATACTTATTGTGGGTAAGATAAAAACCCTTAATTTTAAAAACTGGAGCCAAGTGTTGGGTAAGAGGCAGAGTGGCTCCCTAAACTCTACTGGTCGTGGAAAAAAATAGTATTATTTTACACTGGTTCATTTTTTCAGTTTCTAGAAATCGAATACTGAAAACATGAAACTTAAAAAAGGAAGTCTCAAATATTTTTGATAATCTATTATAAATCAAGTTTTAATAACAGAGGTATACACAAGAACAATCAATAAACATGAAATGGTTAACTATTTCTGAGCAATTGTTTTTCTGTAGGTGAGTCAGCCCTAAGAAAATCAGCAGGCATCTTTCCATTTCAAAGTACTGAAGACATCTCCTCTGCTTTTAGCCATGTCACCCTCCCCCCTTTTTTAATTAACAAGATTTGAGATCATTTAGCAAATTGTAACCACAAAAGTGAATGTTGCGATTGGATGATGTTTTATCACTTGAAAAATAAATCTCACCACTTCTCTCCCTGTGCACTTCATAAATGTTGCTTCCTCTTCGTATTTATCTTGTTTTCAAAATCCATTATGCGATTGTCATTTCATTGAAATCAAAAGCTGTCTCTTAATTATACGGGGTTGGATTATAAATCTAGTTACTTGTCTCTCTATATGTTCATTTTTTAATGATTACAGCTACAAGCCTATTTTTGTACACAAAAGACCAAAGTGGATTTTACTGGGTTAAAATTAAGACTTACAAAATTATATAGCCTGGAAGACAAAACAAAGCATATACATGTGTCTAGTTTACAATAATAATGTGATCTTTGGCTGATGGAATAATGCAAAACTTGTTAACTCAATGGCTTTGGAGAAGACAATGGGAGCCGCAATTCTCCCTCCATCAAGTTAAATTTAGCAGGTACACCGTAAACCATACTTCTAATAGGAATTAGGAAACATTGTAGTTAATGGTGTTACAGGGAGAACACTCTCATAGCCCACCTTGCAATAAATGGACTTTCGTAAGACTGGAGTCCGCTGCATATCCTGGTAATTAATCATAAGTAGGCACCACCTCTTAAGTATTAAACACCCTCTAAATGGGAAAAAAAAATGCTGTATTGCTAAGCACTAGAACTTGATTCATTTAGTATTAACTTTCAGCCTTTATTAAAGTGACTTTAATTTTATTTGTGTGATGTTAGTGCATTTCTGGGAAAATAAACATTGAGTTTGGTTTTTTTTTAGCTGATTGTACATGATATGCTTCTCATTCAAATTGCAAGCTGCATCCTTTTACAGATGAAATAAAGATTCCTATTTTTTAAAGTTTATTTAAAAAAAATAGACCATGATGTTAAACTGTATTTCAGTACACCGTGAAAACAAGTGTATATTGAGGGCAACATTGTGGCAGATGCTGTGCTGGTAATGGACAAGCAATGAGGATGCTCCAGCTGTGGGCATTTGGTCCAAGTTGCCAACAGTCTAGGTGGGAGGCATGTGAGGACCAGGTAACTGATCCAATGCAATTGAGGGCTATGAAAGCACAATATATAGATTCATTTGACCTGGAAAAATCCAGGGTGGCTTCCCAGAGGAGATGGCATTTGAGTTTGGCATTGAAGGTTAAGTAGTCGAGCACTGGGGAAGGCAGGAGGGAGAAGCATCCTAAGCAGAGAAAGCAAAGTCACAGTGTGTGTTGCAAAAAAAAAAAAGGCCCTTTTTGTCTAGGAGACACTGTCTCAAACATCCCCCTCATTCTGTAGAAGTGAGGGGGGCTTGGGTAAATCCAGACCCCCAGGAAACCAGAAGGACGGGCCCCTTAGGACAGTGGTCTAATGTTCTAGCCATCCACTGAGCATCTGGCTCAATGCCCAGAGCCCTCTCCTGCTACCTTGTAGAGTTTAGATTGTGGATCTGGTCAGGCGCAAGGGCACTAATTCTGGAAAATGGCTTCAGAAGGGACCCTTTCTCCAAAGGTGGAGTGTAAGCCAATCCCGAGTAGCCAGCTCCATAGCTCCTCGTGCCTGGGTCCTCAGCGAGTGTCTGCAGAACATGTCAAGCACTGACAAATGGAGAGGAGGTGCTAGGCACTGGGTCCCTTTTTCTGAATCCCTCCCCACTCTACCTGCATTCCCATTCCATCTCAACAGAGGCCCCAAGACCTTCAGGCTAGACCACCGCCCAACCAGGCCCAATGGGGCTCAGTGGTTGTTCTGGGAATCTGCCCTCCTCCTTCAGTCAGTCAAAGAATATTCCAGAGATGTCCATAGACCCTGACTTGGTGCCATGCTCAGTGGCAGACACCAGGGACACTGAGATGAGCTGGCCTGTCTGGTGGAGGAACCATATATGTAACAGTGATCTTTGGGTTAGTTCTAAACCCCTCTCCTCTCCATCCTCCCTGGGTGACCATAAATGTTAAAGCATTATCTATTGACGATTATAACCATACAAAGTCAGGACAGATGGGCTCCACTCCTCAGCTCACAGCCATAAAGTTTACAAACTCTCCATGGCCAGGGGATAAATTACCATTGCTGATGCCTTGCTCATTTACACAGGGCATTTTTCTTCAAGATGGCTATTTTTCCTTCCAATCATCTGGCTAACATAGTTTTCTTCTCGCCAACTTGATTTTCTAGAACATGCGGGATACTTCGGGATCTGAAGAGCAGGTTAGAAACTGTCATAAATGATTAGGCACAAGGTGTATCTTAGAACACCAAAGGGAAACCCAATTTCTTCTCTTTCCTAATCCCATGGGACGACCGAGTAACTGTGTACTCCCATCGGGTTACAGGCGATGAGAAATGGGTCCCCAGTGGTTTATTCAAAAGTGTATTGTCAGAGATAATGGTTTCAGATTAAGTTTTTAGGCTCCTTGATTTCTGCTATTGTTCTGTGGACTAATTGTGTCTACCTTAGATTCACTAATGGGAGCCAATCAAGTTCGTCATATGGGATGATATTTCTGGTGGTTGTTTTCCTAGATTTTCCTCCCACAATGGTACCAGTGGGTATTGTGTAACAGTATAGAAAAGGAATGATTAATTCAAAGTTCAGGTGCAAGAGAGGGTCAGAAAAGAAATGTTCCTGGATAGAGTGAGCATTTCAAGATAAATTTGTGGCTTGAAACATCATTTTATGATGCATTTCCTATTTTGTTATCAGGGGAAGTCTGATGGCTGACACGCAAGTGATCGCAGTGTTCTGGTGCCATGTTCTGTGATGGGCTTTTCATAAAAATTAGCTGACATTGTCATGAGCACACAAGGAAATTTATAGCTTTCATACTGGACTGCCGTTCCCAGAGCAATTTCCAATCACTTGGGCTTTTTATTAAGTTTATTGTTCTTTTATTGTTCAGTGGAGTGTAAGCAGCGAGATTACAAATAAATGTAAGTTCCACTGGATATGAAGCCGAGCTTGTAGAATTAGGAGAGAAACGAGTGAAGGAAGGCAAACATTAATTTGAATCACTGGTGATATGAAACACCACCAATGGACATTTCTTGTCACCTGCTTATATACAGAAGTTGGAAAATTGACATTCCATTCACATTAAAGTTTTCCCAGAAAACCCTCCAGGAAGAAGTCTTTGTGCTGAAACTTGGTATTGCTCATCACTCTGCATCATTTTTGCCCACCTTCTAAGTTCCTTTTCTGTGTGTTGTTTTCCTGTTACCTCCTCACCTGCCAGGGGTGCCACACGACCCCGCGAGCATCCCTTCCAAACCCTGATGAGGACCACTTTAGAGGGCTGGAGTGACCAGCAAGCCTGTCAAAAGAATCCCACTTCTGGGACCAATGGGAGGACAACCAACTTTCTTCTGATGCTTTCATCTAGTACTGTAGGTGCTGAGCTACTTAATTTCCCATTCCATCCTCATGTTTCCCCCAAGACATGGTCCTCTTAATCACTAAAGTTTCCATTTTTTTTTCAGACAGTGATTGAAAGTTGTTATTTAGACTTGTTAGGATGAGAGCAGAGGTGATTTGAAGGGGGGATACTGTGTTCCTCTGAGGCCCTTCCCATACCTCAGCCGTGCGTGAATCATTACCCTGCCCTTTCCTGATCCCTGTTGGGAAGCTGGCCTTTCAGTTGGTGTGCACACTGTGGGTTGCCCAGCCCCCCTCTTACTTGCTGACAGACTCCAGTTTTGTGTCCAGTTCCAGGTGATGGATCCTGATAGTCCTGAGTCAGTCATTTCAATGTTCAACCCCATTTTCCCAGCCTCCCTGATGTGGCCATGAAATCTAATTCTGTCCAAAGAGATTTAAGCAAAAGTATATTGTGGGTGGGAAAAGGGTTGTTCCTAGGACATCTTTGCCTTTTTTTAGTAGAGAGAGACACTTCATTTCCCCCTTCTTCATCTCTGCCTTAAACCTGGACTCTCTCTGCAGCTGTGGCAGCCATCTTGGAACCATGAGGCAACGAGCCTCAGGAAAAAAGCTGGCAACAAAGAATGGGGGATTGAAAGACAGAAATGGCCTGGCCACGATGGCATTGTCAGGTAGCAGGAACAACACTGGCCCTTGCCTTCCTACAGAGTACTGCATGAAAACTGAAACCTTTTTTCTTTTAGGCCAGACCATCATTAGGTGGGCATTCCGTTCCTGCAGCAAATGTGTCCCTATGATACAGCAACAGAGTTATGTGGGACATTTGTTAAAATGCCAGTGTCCAGGCCCCTTCTCCCTAAATTCCCATTCAGTAAGTTTACAGCTGGGCCCAGGAGTCAGTACTTGTAACAAGCCTCCCAGATCCATTTTAGGCAAAACGCCCTGAGGAGCACACACTTCGATGACAGGGAGGGAAGGGGTTGAGGGGAGCCCGTCTGCCAGGGCGAGTTGAACCAACTGTGCGTCTCCCGGGAATTTTGCCCACCTGCCCCCGACTCTCAGGCCTTCCAGGTAATACCTGTGGTTCATGAGCCCCAAATTCAGAGGACAAGGATAATAGAACAGCTTCCATCTAGGACAAGGGGCAAGTCTAAGAAGACCTCCTGTCTCTATCTGTCCTCCCTTGTTATTCTGGGCATTGACTCCACAAGGTCATCCAGGCGGCTGTGAGAAGCCACTCCAGAAGACGTGGTCCTCACTGTACCCCATCATGAGATGTAGCGAGACACCATGTCCCCTACTCTTAAGGAGGCCTGTTGGACCCCTTCCCGGGAGAAGCAGTATCGTCAAGTTAGTTCAGGTCAGGGCCTCTGGAGACGGCAGCCCAATACCCTCCCAGGCCTTGGAAGAGTATGTCTGGCTTCCCTTGGTGGGGGCAGGGTCACGCGAGATGAATGTAAGCCCTGAGCACAACACTTGAAAGACACATGATGAGCACTTGGCAGATGTGGACTCCTGGTATTATTACCAATATCATCATTATGCTGGTGCCCCCTGCCTATCTAAGCTTCGAGGTGATCAAATATACAAGGTCCCGTACGCTCCGCTGGCCAGTTCAGGGAAAGGGGATCCAAGAACCAGCCTCTGGTTAGGATGTTGATGACAGGTTGCTGTTGCTGTGTTTTAGACCAGAAAGGGGGGCTGTTTCAGGTTAGAGCAGGGAGGGCTGATGCAGGAGATGGGGAGGCTGTTGTCAGGGACCGTGAAGCCCACACCTTCCACCCTGGCTTGGGCGCCCCGGCCGGCAGCTCATGACAGCAGAGGAAGGGAAGGGGGAGGCCCAGGGAAGCATTTCAAGGCAAGCTTTCCTGAGGTGATGGAGGGGAAAGGAGGCTGCCAAGGGCCCTGGTTGTTGAGTACTAGGAAACCAGAATGGATCTGACGTGTCGCCCTGGACAATGCACTAGAAATGGTCTACAGGTGAAGAACGAGGAGAATAATCAACAGAAAACAGGCCCACTTACCATTTGTCATAAGTCCATAGATTTTGAAGGTTATCTACCTGCACACTGCTTTCTTTAAAGCCAAACATTGACTCACAGTAAAAATTCATGTTCAGTTTATTAAAAATAAGTATATTCTTGAGACACATGCTAGTAAAAATCAACAAGACCTTAATTAAAGCTAAATTCGGTGTCCAGCTGGGGTATACGAGAAGCTGACCAAAATGGCCCTAAAGAGCAAGAGGAGATGCGTTGTAGCTGAGTTTGACAGCGGACAGCCGTCTCTCCAACTATGGGGCCAGAAGACGACTGAGGCCCGGCCATGAGCTGGGCGGCCTGCCTCCCCAGGCCCCACCCCTGCTCCCTCCTGAAGCCCCAACCAGCATTATTCCAGACTTTCAGAGAGTGGACACTCTCCTTGAGAGGCGGCATTTGCCTTCTTCCTTGCCACCTCAACATCCAGAAGGGCCCAGGTTAATCCTGGGTGTGCGAGGGCACAGCACCGTGACGTCTTTTAAACACTGGGTGTGTGTTTGCCGAGGTGTCTCCTCTCTTGAGCCCATGTGGAAGGGACTGGTTTGGTTGGAAGGATTTCGATGAATGCTGAGTCATTTCAAAATAGCTGCTTGCAGAAAACCAACCATGAAGGCTATTCAGATTTCCATAGCATTTTTGAGCATGGGGCTACAAGACTTTGTAGCAGCTTCTTACCAACCCAAAACTTCAAAAGACAGTACTGAGGACATGAGACTTCTTTCACGTTTCCCGAGATAGTGACTCCTGTCCTAAACTTAAGCTGCGTAGAGGCACATCGCATCTGCAGTGCTGAGATGCCTCCTGACAATGAGAATGGATTCCCTTCTTTAGGATTGGACAGCAGGTGTGTCCAGGTGGGGGATGAAGGCAGGGGCTTTTGCAGGAGGGGGCTGGCTTCCACCGCTCCTCCCCCTGCCCAGGGCCCAGCGTGCTGAAGCACACAGTAGGTGCTTAATGTCTACTTGTGATTGACTGACTGTAAGTCATCATTAGATTAGTATTTCCATAACTGGATAGTGTTTCGTTCATTTCTGAGGAGACACTGAATAACCACGAGTGTGAAGGGATATTAATTATATTGTCTCGTCAAGTTTTAACCATCTCGATAAAGCAACACTTACTGCACCTCAGCCCTTTATAAAGGTGACTCCCAGATCTACCTGTCCTGCAAATCTTCTGCACCAGCACCTGAGACTCCACACCTAGGGGTGAGCTGGGTTCTCCCCTCAGCCTTACTGGGGACTCGCTCAGCGTCTTGCCCACCAGCCGCCCACTCCACTGTCCATGTCCATTGCAGGGTGTCCGCCCCCAGCCAAGCCCTCATTGCCTCTCACGGCCCAGGAGCCAAAGCCTGCTAGCATCTCCCCCTTCTTCTGTGCGGTACTCCACATCAGACTGCACAGTTCATCCAGGGTAGAACCTTCATGGACCCCAGCGCCCACATACCCAAGACCCTTCCTCATCGCCCGACTATCTTTCTAGCCTTTCCTCTGTGCCCCCTCGGCCCCCACTAGTACCTGGTGTACTACCAAGTTGGAACTCTGCATCCGGGCTGGCAACCAGCCTACCCCACACACCATGTCCTTGGACAAGCAATGGCATCTTCTTGGAAAACGTCCTGCCTCTCTCTCTTTCGGCCAGAATCATACGGCCTTCAGAGGCTCTTTAAAATCTCCCCTCCCTGTCTCTTTCCTGATCTCTCCAACCAGAAGGAATGTTCTCCGTCCTCTGCGTCCCACAGGCAGCCACAACCTCTATGATGACACCATCCTCCCTGCCTCGTTCTCTTGTCAGCAAGCAGCTACTCCACATCACGCATGATGAGTTGATCTGATTGGGTCATGAGCCTCCGGAAGACAGAAACTGTGACTTGTCCCTCACGATACTTGCCCTTACCTGGCTCAGTGCCTGGCTTACAGTAGATTTTCCAAAACTGTTTTCTGGATTAAAATTGAATTGAACACAAGAACAGTTGTATTTAACAAGACAGCATTTTAACACATCATGTTCATCAAAACAATTCTAATCATTGTTTCCATTCTGTATTTCTGGGGTGGAGTCCCAAATAAAAGAGGAAGCCCTGGTCATTATTCCCTTTGGAGAAACCCAGGTTGTGAGGTGCCATTGATTCCTGGTTGTCACGCTCGGCCTCCTGCCCTGGGCGGCTGCAGCCTCTGGCCCCCGGGGCTAACTTCTCTGTCACCGCAGGCAGTCTTTAGCCTCTGGGCCTGGGAAGCTGGGCTGAGGCCAGCCCTGCAGGCAGTGAAGGAAGCCCACCCATTTTGCATCTGTGCAAACCAAAGTGCTAGCAGCAATATTCATCTTAATTTTCTCTTTAAACCCTTGAGTTGCATTATAGCTTCCATTGTGCTGGTGACAGACAAATGCCTTGCAATAAATCAAAGTTAGGGTGACTGATACACTAAACACCTTTGCTTAATGATGTGATTGTTTCTTATCTGCAAAGTAATGTCACTTATGGCTTTGCTATTTATAGTCAATGTAGTGTTAGACCATTTTATGCCCCTGATGCCTCTGTGGCCAGCCCATTAGCTGTGATTATGGACCAGAGGGGATATAGCCACTGGAAGCTTGGAGAGGGAAGGCGGCAGAGTGTTACAGCCACCCCTACCCACGGAAACCCGGTGCGCGGTCCGCCTCCACATTCTCCCGGGCACAGGCGAGTAAACAAGACACTGGCTGATGCCGCCCGTCAGTGCTCCACCTGTATCAGGACTGAGCGTCTTCAGGACAGCATGATATATATTAAATGTTAAAAACAAAACAAAAGACAAGCGGCTGCTTCCCTCTGCAGCTCAGTCCCCCGCCCAGCAGGGCTCAGGCAGGAGGAGCAAAGAGCACGGAAGCACCAGGCGGGGCAGGCTTGTCTCCCGTCGCTGTTCATTCATTATTTGCCAGGCGTTGTCCAAACTATTCTCTTTGAACAGGGTGTCGTTGCAGAGAACAGAGTCCACCTGGGTCTCCCTCCTCCGCTCTGTCCCTGCGGTGTGAGAGTTCCCCGCCAACTTCAAAGGCGTCTCCCAGGGTGGGACCAGGGCCGGGCTCCTGGGCGGCTGCCCATCACTCCTCCCATGCCAAGCTCCCAGCCCCTGCATCACTGCAGGCCCTGCGGCTTCCCCACCCCATCACCGGGTCCAGACAGCGCTGAAGAGCGGACCCCGCAATCTCCAGGCTGCTTTGGGAAGAAGGGGCAGGAGAAGCTTGCAGCCTGCTGACAGCATTGGAGAGACCGACTCTCAGATGTTGGACAGCTCTGGAGGGCTGTGGGCATTCTAAACTCTACTGGGGGCGCCTGGGGGCCTCAGTCGGTTAAGTGTCTGCCTTAGGCCAGGTCATGATCCCGGGGTCCTGGGATCCAGTTCCTTTGGGCTCCCTGCTCAGCGGGGAATCTGCTCCTCCCTCTGTCTCTGCCCCCTCCCTCCACCAGCTTGTGCTCTCTCTCTCCCGAATAAATAAAATCTTAAAAAAAAAAAAAATACTGGCTACTTTCCACAGCCCTTGGATCCCATTGATTTAGGAGTAGGGCGATCATCTGACAAGCAGTGACTGTAGTGGGTATAACTCTGTCCTAGAAAAGTGTACATTTAAGTCCTCACCCTCGGCACCTGTGAACGTGACTTTGTTTGTAAATAGGATCTTTGTACGTGTCACCAAGTTGCGATGAGTTCCTGTGGGATTAGGGTGGACCCTGATTCGATACCTGGTGGCCTTCTAAGAAGAGGATTTCGGATGTGACGACACAGTGACACAGAGAGGGAAGCTGGAGTGACGTGTCTACAAGCCTGAGGACACCAACGTGTGCCAGAAGCCACAAGAAGCCGGGACAGAGGCCTGGAACAGGTTCTCCTTCTGAGCCTCTGAAGGAACAAACCCTGCTGACATCTTGATTTTGGACTCTGGCCTCCAGAGCGGTTGGGGAATACATTTCTGTTTTAAGCCACCCCGTTGGCGGTACTTTGCTATGGCAGCCGCAGGAGAGGAATGCAGGGACCAAGTGCCTGTGCTGGGCACTAGACAGATGCCCGGGGAGGCCCTTCGCTGGGAGGACAGGTGATATCCCTCTGCCCCGGGGAGCTCCTGCTCAGAGGTGGAAGGACTCTGAAAATCTGGGTGTTAGGACACGGGGTTAAAACACAATTCTCTGCAGAGAAAGACCCCCCTGCGCAGTGTGTGCTACAAATGCATATTTATGTTGTTGTGTTTTATGCCTTTGTCCTCGACTCATGTGCACCATGCCATTAATTTTCCTTTCATGCTTTGAGAAGAATGAATTCTGTGTTTCCCTCTGCTAAACATTACCAACTGCAAGCATCCAGCCCGTCCTGCAGCAAGTTTCCAGAGCACGTGGGATTTGGACATTCTCACTGCCTTCCTTCCCCAGGTCATGCAGGCTTCGAGCACCGCCCTCGGTGGCTTGGTGGCCTTCACCACACCTGGCACTGGGGCAGCCTTCTGCAGGTTCCCTCCACAACGAAGTCGTCAGGACACACTGGGACCTAAGACTTAGGCCGGATAATGCAGGCCTGATCAGTCCACGAATGGAAGCCAGTGGAGAGCAGATCCAGCCGGGGCTGTCAGGAGCTGTGTGACATGCACAATGACCTGGGTCCTCCAGTCCTTCCATTCAGCATCCTCAGACTTGAGCCCCCAGGTTGGCTCCCGGCTACCCCAGGGTGGAGGGAGAGAGGTAGACATGAAGGATGAAGGAGGAAGGAGGCCGAGAAGAAATGCCTTTTAGAAAGGCAACCAGCCGTGACTGCCACAGACAAATTTCCGTTTAACTTACAGATCATCATTTCACAAGAAGCACCAAATTATAAAATTTTAAATAAAATTAAAGCAGAGAATAATAATATTACCCATAATAATAGAATAATAATAGCAATAAAACGGAACTAATATAGCAGGTGCAGAAATCACTTATCATGATCAAAATTCCCGTAAAAGCCCTCGGCATGGCCTCAGGTACGGGATTCGGGGGCATCTTGTAAACAACCACGTGCCAAGAGTCAGAGGGCACCCGAGCGCTGAACGGGGTCCCGGGCAATGCGCAGAGTCGGCAGTGACCAGCATTGCTCAGACTCTCTGCACTGCTTATACAAGAAACCTACAGTACTTGTCTACCCTCTCTTACAAAAACCTCAAATGCTACAAACTGCAAGCCAAATGTGATGTTCCAGAGGTCTGGCATCAACAGGAATGTTTTAATTGAAAAGTAAGCTAATGGGTAGACTTGTAAAATTCTGTGAAGTAAAAAAGATGTTTTAAACACGCAGGGGCCTTTTGGGGGCAGGAAGAGAAGGATTCTGCAATAGTAATAGCTCTATTCCATTTTAATATTTTTGAACGTAGAGGTGTGTTTTAATCCCGTTCCAGAGAAAGCAAGATTTATTGCTGATTATGTGGTGGTAACAAATGGTATTGGAAGCACTGTAAACACTACTCTAGCATGCATTTTATTTTTTGGTGCTATCTTTCCGCTTCTGGTTGAAAATAGGAATAAATTAAATATGATTGCACAGGACTGCTTTATGCTTGCTCAGGAGTGCTTGCGGTTGGTGTCGATCCATAACAAACCTATTTTTCAAAGGGGGATGCCAGAGGTGGGGTTCATTCGTCTAAGTACCGTCAGTGCTAAGCTTATCATTAGGGTACGTTTTGCAGTTCAGACCGAAATTAGCAAGTGTTATTATAGAGTTTCAGTGATTTGGCTAAGAAATGTCTCCCTTTAGAACAAATGCTCTTTCTTCAACCTTCCAAAGTCAGTTATCATTTTTAAAGCAGCTTGACCTGGAAGCATGCAGCTAAAATTGTGGGGACTGTTAATGACAGTTTTATTGGGCACTATGCTTATGGTTCACATTTTGAGGTCTGTATGTAATTGATCTTTCTCCCCTACATGAGAAACACAGCAATAAGCTGGTTGCAGCACCACATTATAGATATAGAGAAATAATAATGATGTCACCTTGAGATTCAAAGATCGTGGAATAGTAATAGTCTCCTAGCTCATTTCTCCCAACTGTGATGACCTCCCCAATACTAAATCTTAACAGTCTCAGCATTATTTTTGAATTATTCATGCTAGCCTTTTCCCTCACTACAAAATCAAGGAAAATGAATGCATCATGCTCTGTCAGCTCCACGGGTATTTTGGTAAAAATAAAATGTTATTTGGTATCACACATACAAAAAAAAAAAAAAAAAGAATACCATAGTACAGGATCATGCTTACCTTGAATAGGAAAACACACACACAAACAAAAAAGTGTCATTTGTGAGGAAAAAGAGCGAGCAACTGTTCCCATCAATTCTGAATCGATCACTGGCTAATCATGTTTGGGTTACCTAGAGGGTGAGGTGTCTATGGCTTTAAATAAAAGAGTGGATTTCTATCTGCAGTCCAGCCCCCAAATTACACCAAGAACTAAGTAACATCAAGAAATTTGCACGCCCTCTATCCTGGCCAGTCCTCACCCGTGTTAAACTTAAAGCTTTTGCTTTTGAAATACCAAATCAGCATATATTTCTTATTTTAATTCAAATTATGCGGAGACAGCAGCTTGACAGCTCTCCTAGTCTGGCCAGAGCGCTACGGTTTTATTCCGGTGACGGATCTCATAAAGAGCGCGTGTGGGAATAAAATAAAACGCACGTAGCTGTAAAGTCAGGCAGGTACCCTGATCCATCTGTAGCTCTTGACCTTTAAGTTCATGATGAAAAACAAATGTTAAGCTTTCAGAAGACAGGAGTATCCCTGGCTTTGCTGGGTGGTGTGCACTGGCTCACAGACTGTATTAATTTAGTGTGGCATCAATAACCTTGAAATCAGGATCTTGCACCAAAAACCCAGGTTTATGTTTATTCAGAAACCGAAGGGGGAAAGAAAAGGCAACTTTATTTAAAGGAGCCCTCAGCCGCAAGTGGGCGAGTGCTGTTCACCACTCCAGATTTTTGGAGCTGCTCGCTGGCTTCCATGGTAACAGATACTTAAGATGATGAGGACCCAGAGATGTTCCTCAAAGAGTCTTTTCATTTTGCATAGAATTCTAATTATAGATGAGATTTGCTTGTTCGGCTACCTAGACCTGGAGAGAGATCGTGGTCAGTGACTCCTCTGTCACGCCCCCCAGGCTCCAGGTCCCTCAGGAAGGAGACAGAGCATTCTTTTGTTGTGCATCATGGGCTTTTTTCTCATTAGCAAAATGTATTTCTTTTTTTTAAAAAAAAGATTTTATTTATTTGACAGAGGGAGATACAGCGAGAGAGGGAACACAAGCAGGGGGAGTGGGAGAGGGAGAAGCAGGCTTCCCGCAGAGCAGGGAGCCCGATGCGGGGCTTGATCCCAGGACCCTGGGACCATGACCTGAGCCGAAGGCAGACGCTTAACGACTGAGCCACCCCGGTGCCCCGCAAAATGTATTTCTTTTTCTGCTAAAGAAAGAAATAGAAATCACTCATTCCCCTGGCCGGACTCTAGTCACAAGCCCGTTCAGGATGATGAATAGCAGCGATTCTGCCACGAGTCCTTCTTGCAGACCAGGCTCTCCATGGCTCCTGTTCGGATGGCAGAACCTGCGGCCACATCTTCCTACTTGCCCTGCGAGCACATTTATAGCAGGTCTGCTGGGATCACACAGTATGTTCAGAGTCATCCAAGATTGCATTACGTTCAGCATCGAGTTCATGGTCAGTATGTTCCATGATATTCCAATTCTCTAACGCTTAGTGTAATAGGGTCAGTTGTTGACAAAATAACCAGTATTTTGTATTTTTCACTGCTATTGATATCTCGGCAGAAAAGGAAAGAAGGAAAGAAAGAAAAGAAAAAGAAAGAAGGAAAGAAAGAAAAGAAAAAGAAAGAAAGAAAGAAAGAAAGAAAGAAAGAAAGAAAGAAAGAAAGAAAGGAAGGAAGGAAGGAAGGAGGGAAGGAGGGAAGGAGGGAAGGAGGGAAGGAGGGAAGGAGGGAAGGAAGGAAGGAAGGAAGGAAGGAAGGAAGGAAGGAAGGAAGGAAGGAAGGAAGGAAGGAAGGGGGAAGGAAGGAAGGAAGGAAGGAAGGAAGGAAGGAAGGAAGGAAGGAAGGAAGGAAGGAAGGAAGGAAAAGAAAAGAAAGAAAAACAGGGAGAGCACAGTTCCGGTATTCTCTCCCAGGAAGAACAGTAAGGCTGCTCTGAGTTAAGGCTTCCCTGCCCAAGGAAAAAGAAAATGCTCTCTTTGAGGTTTTAGGTGTTCCCTGAATTTGAATCCAATACAGTCTTTAGCTGGATGAGCCCCACAGTGGGGTCAGAGGCTCGTCCCAAGGAGAGATGAAAGGAGCTGAGGAGGAACAGTGGGCCTGGGGGGAGGTAATCCTGGAGGTGGATGATACAGATGGGCCCCTGTCCCTTCACAGTGGCCTGGAGGTAGGATTGTCAGATAAAATTCAATGTGTTCAGATCATTGTGCATTTCAGATAAACTATACAGACAATATTTGGGACATATTTATACTAAAAAAAAAAAAAAGCTTTTTGCTAAACCTAGCAAAGCTAGGAGGCCACAGCAGAAGCTGAGATGGGCTGGCTGCCTGGGACCGGGCCTGAGCACCTTGGCCTTGCCCCAGCTGGGAACATCCTGGGGCAAGCCTTCTCCCAACTGCTAGTCTCCCTCTACGCCGGGTCATCTAACAAGAAGTTCCGAAGTGTCTTCTTCCTCAGGCTGTTCCATTGCTCTGTGCTGGCACCTCCCTGCCTCTGAGCAGGCTAAAGCTCCATTCTGGGGTCTGGAATGGAGGCCTTTCTAGAAAGACTGGACAGAATAGGGCAACAGTCTGGCCAGACCAGCACCTACCCAGGCTCTTTCTTGGCAACCCACAGAACCTAGTTAAGACTCACCTGTTCTCCGGATCTGCCAGTCTTTATTTGTTACAGAGGGGTCTATGCCAGCTCAGGGTTTTGCAAACAACAGAGCCACGAGCGCCAGCCTGGCAACACCTTTGTCTGCTTAGAAGATGGATTTCAAATTCCATCAGAAGATGGGATTCTTCTGCCCCCAGGATTCTGCTGGAGGCCACTGGACTGAGGGATCCCTGGCCCCCCTCAGCCCTTCCACATGCATTGACCTTGATTCCCGGCTGGAGAACACTTGTTTTTTTTTCTTCAGTTTTGCTCCTTCAGTAAACATTTGCTCGGCATCACCGTGTACTAGCATACCCCAGCGAATAAAGCAGAAAAAGCCTTTGCCTTCATGGGGCTTCTCTTTAAGTGGGAAGGTCAGCAAACACAGGCAATGACACAGTCAGTTAGAGAGCACTTGGGTTCCGGAGAAGAATCAGAGCAGGCTTGGGAGGCTGGGTAGTCCGGGGAGGGGTGAAGATTGCGGGGGATGCAATTAAGGGTAGGGTCCTCAGGCGGGGCCTCCATCAGAAGAAGGTATGGAGCTGAGACTTGAAGGAGGAGAGTTAGCCAGGGTGCTAGAAGGATCAGTGTTCAGGCAGAGGGAACAGCCAGTGCTGGGACCCTGAGGCAGTTTGGGGGAGTGACGTGGAGGAAGGTAGGGATGTGGTCATGGGGGTAGGAGGGTGGAGGCAGAGCCTGGAAGGGAAAGGAGAGGAGTGGAGCCAACGGGGGACACAGCAGGTTCTGCGCACAGGAGCCCCGTGTGCTGGCTGGATTGAGGTCTGTTCTGGCTGCTATGCCAGGAAAAGTCTGCAGAAAGGAGTAGAGGCCATGAAACCCATGCCGAGCCACCAGGTGACAGATGATGGCTGAGATGACGGGCAACGTGGGCCAGCAGGTGTAGTCGCCACAGCAAGCGAAGGGCAAGAAACATTAAAAAAAAAAAGAAACATATGTGATCCGTGAGCCCCAGACTACAAGCCTGAATCGAGCCAGCAAACTGTTACATGTTCGCTGTCCCCTTGCTTTTGTGATGATGACATAGAAAAACAAGGGGAAAGCCATGGTTTTTGTAAGGTGGAAGGTTGGAAAAGTGTCAATGGTTGAATTTAATGCTACTGCACTAGTCTGAGGGTTCTATTCATCAGTCAACAATGCTTGAAAAAGGGGGAAAAAGACATCTATAGCTTACGAATTAATACATGCTTTTTCCATCGATTTACATTTCATGCTCCATTTCAGTATAATCCTTAATTATGTATGATCAAGATTTTCACATAATTTGTCTTCTAGAACCAAAAACTAAATTGCAGTCAAGTGTACGAAATTTGAATGTATTTTTGTCAAAAATGTAAATCAAATGTAAAAAAGTTATTTTTTATGATTTCAAAGATGACTTTGCTTCTAAAACTCAAAATTAGCTATTAAAATTAAAAAGCCAGATATTTTAATTATTGGATTAAATTTAATTAAAGCTGAAATTTTAATTTAATTTTTTGAGTGATTAATTAAAATTATGAAATATTTTGATACAATGAAACTATCATGACTCTGGGCATTGTTCACCCAGTTGCCAATGTAAATAAACAGTATCTCAGGCCATAGGTTATATCTAGACTTACATGTATGCAATTTTGAGACTATGAATTGTCTAATGTTGCAAACCTTGGCTCCTTAGCAACCAGGTATCACTGTGATGAGTGCCATGCTCATGTGTGAGTACCTTTGGAATTACAAATCAGGATAGGAAGACAAGCAAGAAAATCGACACCAACCACTACTGGGGAATGATACTTCATTATGCAAGAATCTCTTGATTCCTGCTTAAAAGAAGGATTTAACAAATTAATACATTGTATTTGGTCTTACCAAAGCTCCTTGCTGCTCAAACCCTCCCTCCACTCAGAACAATGTGTGTCTCCAACCCCAGCTGCACAAACCTCCATGGCTCTCAGAGGATGACTAGGACAGACATATGGGGGGCCTGAGCCTGGAATGGTGTCAGGCTTGAGAGATCAGTGCCAAGCCTCAAATCACAGATGCTCTTGAGAAAGTGGTGTCTAGGTGTGTGTGTTCACTCACATACAGTCTTGTTCAGTATGAGGAGCACTCTAAGTAAAGAGCCTGCTGAAGTGTCCCTCTGGCCCAAGTCCATGGGCAGTACCACCCGGACGGCAGGACTTGCCATCATCTGAGATGGGGAAACTGGGTGAAGTACTTTCAGGTGGGGGTGGGAGGGTGTAAAGATTAGGAATTTGGGTTTGCAAATGTTGAGTTTGAAATGTCTTTTGGTTATCCAGAGGAAAGTCAGTTGGCAGCAGCATGAATGGGTCTGGGTTTTGTAAGAGAGAAAAGTGGAGGGAGCTGGGCTGGAGACATGCATCCATCAGCAAGCCATCGGCACACAGATGTTCTGTAGTGCCCTGGACTGCAAGGGACTGCCAAGGAACTCATATAGAAGAGAGTCCAAGGACTGAGTCCTGGGGCACCTAACATCTAGAGTTGAGGACAAGCACGCTAGAATGGTTATCAGTGAAACAAACACAAAACAGAAGTAACAAGTGCTGGTGAGGATGTAGAGAAATTGGAACCCTTGTGCAATGTTGGTGAGAATGCAAAATGGTGTAGCCTCTATGGAAAACAATATGGCAGTTGCTAAAAAAATGTAAAATAGAGTTATTATATGATCCAGCAATCCCACTTCTGGGTTTGTACCCCAAACCAAAAGCAGGGTCTCACAGAGATATTTACAATTCATTCTTAGCAGCATTACTCACAATAGCCAAAAAGGTGGAAACAACACAAGTGTCAATCACCAGATGAATGAATAAACAAAATACGGGAAATCCATACAATGGAATATTATTCAGCCTTAAACAGGAAGGAAATCCTGACACCTGCCATGACATAGATGAACCTTGAGGAGATATGCTCAGTGAAATGAGTCGGTCACAAAAGGACAAATATTGTATGATTTCACTTATATGAGATACCTAAAATAGTCAAATTCACAGAGACCGGAAGTAGCATGATGGTTTTCAGGGGCAGAAAGAGGGGGAATGAGGAGTTTTTGTTTAGTGGGAACAAAGTTTCAGTTTTGCAAAATTAAGAGTTCTGGAGATGGATGGTGGTGATGGTTGCATAACAATGTGAACATATTTAATACCACTGAACTATACACTGAATAATGGTCAAAATTTTACGTTATGTATAGTTACTAAAATTTTAAGAACTAAAAAAAAGAGAGAGAAATATTTTTTAAAAAGAAGAGTTGGGGGATGCCTGGGTGGCTCAGTGGGTTAAGCATCTGCCTTCGGCTCAGGTCATGATCCCAGGGTCCTGGGATCGAGTCCCACATCAGGTTCCCTGCTCTGCAGGAGCCTGTTTCTCCATCTCCCTCTGCCTGCCACTCCCCCTGCTTGTACTCTCTCTCTCTCTCTCTGATAAATAAATAAATAAATAAATAAATAAATAAATAAATAAATAAAATCTTTAAAAAAAAAAAAGAAGAAGAGTTGGGGACAAGATGAGGACCATTTCCAGGGACAGGGAAGAGGGAGCCACAGCCTCCCTTTGGCTCAGGCCAGGCTACTTCCCACGGGGCTATGGCTCCCTGAGGCTGGGCCAGCATCTATGCAGCCCAGAGTGTCTCACTGGGAGGCGTGATTCTACGGAGGTAATGATGTTTCCTCCCTGTTTTTCTACGCTCGTCGCATCTGCTGCCGATCGCTGTCTTTCCTGAAGTTGCTCTCCCATTTTGGCTCCCACGTCACAGTCTGTTGCCCACACGACTTCTTCCTCAGTCCATGGACACACACGTGGCCCATCTCTCCTCTCTACCCCACTCACCTGCTATTTCAACACTTGTGCCTAAATGATTCTAAGCCTCATTCTCTTGTGCCACTAATATCATTGTTTCAGATGGGGCGCTTCGTCCTTGCCAGCCAAATGACAAATGATTTTTTTCAAGATGAATGATGAATGAATGAGTCAAAGATCCAGATGATAGAAAACGGAGTATCTTCTTCTTTCTTACTCATCTTGAGTCTGCTTCCTTCTCACTGTGCCCACAGTGGGTGCACGACCTGTGGATGAAAAAGAGGAAGGAAGAACGGAAGGACCAGGAAGAAGAGAATAAGAGTGCTGATCAGTAGATATGGGCTTCTCACCAGAGATAGTAAGAAGCTCAGCAAGTATTTAAGTGGTTAATACCCCACCCATTTCAATATCCGAACAGTAGCTCTTATTTGGAGACGATGTAGATGCAAGGAAAATAAATGTCTTCCTTAGTTCTCTTTAGGCAGTGTCGATGAATATACCTCCAGCACCTATAACCATCTACCCATGGGGATCTTTTTAAGATATAGCCCAAGAAGCGGTGCCTGGGTGGCTCGGTCCGTTGAGCATCAAACTCCTGATTTCAGCTGAGGTCATGATCTCAGGGCCCTGGGATCAAGTCCTTCATTGGGTTCCATGCTCAGCAGGGAGTCTGCTTGAGGATTCTCTCTCTCCCTCTCCCTTTGCCTCTCTTCCACTCACGTGCATTCTCTCTCTCAAATAAATCAATCTTTTTAAAGAGAGAGAGAAATAGTCCAAGAACTAAGTTTCAACACAGGATCTCAGATTGTATGATCTGAGTTACAGATGGTGCAGAAGTGAGTTAAAATAGCCAGCCCATGTGTTAAATGATCCTGAATGCCTTTAAATACCAGTTAATGTTATATGTCAACTTGACTCTGCCACAGGTGCCCAGATACTGAGTTAAATATTTTTCTGGGTGTCTATGAGGATGTTTCTGGATGAGATAAGCATTTGAATCAGTAGACTGAGTAACACAAATTGCCTTCCTCATTGTGGGTAGGATTCATCCAACCCGCTGAAGACCTGAATAGAACAAAAAGGCAGAGTAAGGGAAAATTAACTCAGCCTGACTGTCTTGGAGCTGAGACAATTGTCTCCTCCTGCCTTTGGACTCAGACTCAGGCTAGGAGTAACCATTGGCTCTTCTCCCAGGTTTCCAGCTTGCCAACTGCAGATCTTGGGACTCCTCAGCCTCCGTAATCTCATGAGCCAGCTATATGTGTAGATATACGTGATATGTAGATATCCGGTGTATATGTAGATCATACACAGCATAATTTGTGGGAGTTTTGTGTTACTGTTGACATTACTTTTCCAGTTATTATAGTGTTAGACTTGGATTGAGAAAAAGTGCATGGATGCTCTCATGACCACGTTGTGACATGTTTTAAACTGAAGAGTTGCTTGCACCAACATTGCTTCCCCATGTTCACTGCCCAGGGATTTTATCCACGTGGTCAATGTGGTGTCAGGCTAGCAGAGCAAAATCATTGTTATTTGACTTTCAACTGTGAAATTTTGCAGTAATATTATGAGTTGTTCCCCTTAACAATTGTCTGGCTTACAAACTCCCGGGAAGGTGAGAATGATTTAGAGTTTATGGGGAGTAGTGGAGGTTAATCATAAGAACGGGGCTGCTGTGAAGGCCAAGGGGCATTGACAGATTGTGTTCTCTTCTCCTGTTCTGATTTTCCTTATTTTCAGCCTGACATCCTTTTTTTTTTTTTTCTTAATAGATTTGCTTTGAGTTTTTGCACATCTACAAAATCCATTTGAAAACATGATGGGCAGAGATTGGAAATGATTTTATGGTTGGAAATGATTGGACACAGATTTTTTTTTTTTAAAGCAGGGGTTTATAATTGTGCATTCAGAAAGAGCCACAGTTTTCATATCAATGAGCTTGCCCAGTTTAAGAAGAATTAGATGAAGTCAAAACATTGGGCCCAGAGGTGGAAAGCCTGTTTCTGTGACATTGTCGGCAGCTTAGAGAGGTCTTCCCAAGGAATTCTCTTCTGTAAATGGCAGCTTGTAATCGGCATTGGGTTTCCAGGCAGTGGAGTGATAGCAGAGACCGGTCCCAGTGAAAATCTCCCCATGGCATGGTGCAAATGCCATTTCCATAGGGAGTCCTGATTTCACACCCATTGCACGCACACACACACACACACTTAAATAGAAAAATAAATTAGAAGGGGCCAATACTTACTGTATTATTATAGCTTTTGCATATGTATCTTCCCCATAGATTTGACAAGGAAAAAAAAAAAAAAGACTTTAAAACCCTCATCATGATTTGAGGCCTTTCTCCGGGAGGTTTCCCTTGCTTGTTGGCATGAGTTGGCCACTGTCCTTGTCCCCTGTGCTTTGGAGAGAGCCAGTCCTGTCCCAGGTGGGATACATGGGTGACCAGTGTTCACAGCCAGAAACCCTAGACTTACTGTTCACATCCTTCACTGGCTCAAGAACCTATGCGGGCTCCCTCTGGCTACTGCATCCAGTCCAACATTCCCTCGACTTCCCGATCCCCACAGACACCCTACAACCCCACTTTCATCCTAGACCAATTTTCCCCTCCCCACTCCTCCCTGAGTCCCAGCCTAATTTCCCTGTCTGCTCTTTGGGGTCCCCACTCTGTACAGAGGCCTTCCTGGCTTCTCAACCCATGGAGTTTAGCCTATAGCATTAGCTCTTAATTGTCTCATAGGTCATTTGTTCATTTCTGTGTTCGTTTGTTCATCAATTGTTTATTAAGCCCCTCATGCATCAGACACTGTGTTGGGTGCCGAGGAGACACGGGGAGGGACACAAACTAGCCTGGCCCTGGGTCCCCTTGCTTCGGGGTTTGGCTGGAGCCCTGAGCTCCCTGTCTGTACTGAGGTCTCATCTGCTTGACCTTGGGCATGTGCAGCCTGATCCGTGTAACAGTGACGGGTTACAGCCTCTTGAAATTATCCAGCTTTGAGATGGTGTAGACTTAGATGGAAGCCCTGGTGGAAGGACAGGAGCAAAGCACAGACCGAGTCCTCCTTCTTAGTGTGTTTATTTAGGATGAAACCACCGGTGCATCAGAACAGCAAGAAAGTGATTTGCACCAGACTTTGTGTTTTCAATTTTGTCTATTTGTTCTTTTATGTAATCAATTAATTCTGACCATTTGGACCCACCAAGTATATGCCTGGGCTAGAGATCCACATAGCGACAGGACCAGTACTGCCGTCAATGAGCTTACAGTCCAGTTGTGGAGGAAACACTGCAGGGTCGGCCAAGGTCGGAACCGCGTGGAGCGGCTTGGCTGCTGGGGGTTTTCCACAAAGACCCGACACCCGGAGGCAGGCTAGTCTCAGTGAGATGCAGAAAAGGCCACTGGGGGCCAGGCCTGGAGTCAGGAGAGAGGAGACAACTGGCTCTTGAAGTTTCTATAAGAAGAATCGATGACAGATGTGAAGGCATCTGAACACTGATAAAGCACCGCACGTTGTACGCGTCACATGATTCTACAAGCGTCTCCTTCCTGATTCCAGCCCCTGGCGTGGTTAGGGGGTGACTGTTATAGGCATTTCCGCTCACTTGATCCCACGCGCTTGCAAACCTTCAGTGAGTCAGGTATGATTATCTCCATTTTGCAGGCAGTAAGACTGAGGTTTTGTGAGGCTGAAAAATGAACAGGAGGCAAAAGAGCCAGGAAACACTGTACCTGGGATGGACGGCCACGTCTCCAGCTTCCCACCCGGTTATGACGCTGCTGCTTTTGTCTCCTTGTGCCACCAAAACAAACTAAGGCATTTAATTATTTAAAGGTTATTTTTGGCTCTGTAACAAACACAAGGTGGAAGTCTCTGTTGGCAGAGTTGGGCTCACAGGGAACTAAAATTCATCAGTTCCAACCGCTGGACAAAGAATTCAGGGACACCCTGAAAACACTAGGTGTAGCCATTGACCCTTGGTGGGGAGGAGGAGGGAACATACCTAGAAAATGTGGCATTTGGTTGCTGTTTAAAAAAAATAATAATCTTATTACCAAGTATCTTTTGAATTAGACATTCAAATAATTTCACTTTCTACTTAAGGATCATTTTGCTTAAGAACAAAATAAAATGTGGATGCATGAACATTTTATGAAAGCATAATCATTACATAGCATCAGATTATGTGCCAATTATTTTCATTTCTAGGTTATTAGAAGTTTAGGGATGAAATTAAAAAAGAGAGAATTTAAAATAAACTCCCAACCCTTCAGTTTCCAAAATGAGATTTATAAGTCTGATATTGGTAAATGTGTACTTTGCAGTGTTTATTAGATCATCTTGATTTCCGGGGACATCACTTAGAAGCATCGCATTTGTCGAAACTACGAGTTTTAACAGCTTTGTGGATTGAGGGGCCTCTCATCCTTCTTCATTTTCTCTGCTTTCTTGTCTGTGCACGGAGTTTTCATCAGACCCAGTGGGACAGGAGCTCAGAGCCCATTTCTGTGGTTCTCAGGGTGTTTCCGTGCCCCGCGGAGGGCCACGCTCTCTCCTCTGGGCGCCGTGATGTCATCTGTCAAAATTCTAACCGGCTTCTCGCTTTGTCTTCGAGTGCTGAGCCCCGGTGCATTGTTCTTCACAGCAACACCAGTTCCAGAGAACAATTAAGGATGCTAGCTTCCTTATATTTTCTCTTGCTGAGAATTTTTGAGGAAGGGCTAGGAAAACGCACATGCGGACCCTTTCTCAATAAGCCAGGGAACCAGAACAGGCCTTTTGATAAATGCTTTCTGGTAGTTGTCTTTAAGGAGCTAATTTTTCAAGCCGAGAGGGAGAGAAAAAGAGACAGGAAGAGAGAGAGGTTTCTAATTTTTCAGGTACCTCATGACTTAACGGAGGAAAACAGATAATTTCACAAATGTATTTTGGCACATCTGAAACCATGTCAGCTTGGTTCTGGGATAAAGTCAACGTCCCTTGGTTAGTAGCAGAAGTATTTTCGTTTGGAGAATTGGATTATTTTTGAATTCTACTTATTATACTAAATTGAATACCATATTATGAAATCCATTTCAACTTTTATGGACATCCCTGCCTCCTCCAGGGGCTTCTTCAGGCATTTGGTTTATTGGAAAAGAGTCATTTATTCCCTACAACGAGGCCCACGGTGCTGGCACATTACAGCAAAGAAAATAAGCCACAAAATTCAAGTTCTTATTGTGGAATAGTCTCAACTTACATGATTTTCTTAAAATAATGGAAAACGTTAGTACATGACATCCCAGGGAAGGGAGAGGATTCTTGCATCTCTAATCAAAATGTTATCACCCCAGAAACATGTTTGTAATATGACCTTTGTCAGCTGCTTCACACTGAAGAAATCCTTTCAAGAAGGCAAAGTTTCCAACGAAGCATCACAGGCTGGAAGAAAGTCTTGGAAAAGAAATTGCATTTTCAACAAGAGAGCCTCCCCGGCCGAGGCTGCGCTCTGGAGATTGCCAGGGCCCTCTTGCCGTTCTCTTAAACTGTCAAAGTTTGGCTCCTTTTGGATTTTTGAACAATTCAAAAAAGATACTTTCATAAACAGTTTCATAAATGACAGCATATCTAATTCCTTGGCTTTTGAACACCGAGCTGAGTACAGAACAGGGAGCCGACTGAAAATTTCTCCCGAAGCCATAAAGCAATCTAGGAGGTAAGTTGCCAAGCTGTTGACACAGAGAGTGAAGATGGAAATTCGCTAGTAGCATGCTAGGCCCTCCTCCTGCACTCCGCTTGGCCTGATGCTCGCTGATTGGCGCAGTATATCTTGATGTTAGTATCCCATTTCAGAAATGTTCTGACACTATCTATTTGGAAGTTTGAAAAATATTATAAAACTCCCAACGCATCTGAGCACACATTTCAACAGAGCAATCACAATCCCCATCTCCACTGATGCAAGATGCAGGCTCCAACCCAATTCCAACAGCTTCATTTCTCAGTTGATGGGAATCTGAAAATCTTGCTGTGGGTAAGAAAATTAGGAGAGGCTGGCTACTTCCTGCCATCAGCCTCGTCCCTGTCATCAACCACCTCCCGGGGCTCAGCAAGCATAGGGCATTGGCTGTAGAATATGTGGGAAGCAATGAACAATCAGGAACGATGAGTTGGAAGAAAGTTTTGGTGGCAGAACTGTAAGGAAAGGAGACAGTGGGATAGGAACGTGACGGGAGACAGGTATGACCATACACATGGTCGCTCGGAGTGGATGGAAAATGGCAATCAAACGCTGTCATTTGTGCACTTGTGTTTTTTTTTTTTTTTTAAGATTTTATTATTTATTTGAGAAAGAGCAAGCAAGCACGAGCAAGGGGGGAGGAGCAGAGGGAGAGGCAGAAGCAGACACCCTGCTGAGCAGAGTGTATGATGTGGGGCTCGATCCCAGGACCCTGGGATCATGACCTAAACTGAAGGCAGATGCTTAACCGACTGAGCCACCCAGGCGCCCCCATTTGTGCACTTCTTATAAGATTCAATTCAGGTCACAAACAGCAAAGCACATTGAATCAAAAGTGGGCTTTCCCATCATGAGCGTCTGGAGATTCTATTAATCTAGGCGCCTGTCATACTCTAGAATTAGCCTACCAACGCCCTGGCAGGGGGTGACCAGAAAACCTGCAAAACAAATGATTCCACCATCACCTTTAATTTCATATTTAGATTTCTTCCCATTTATTCTTATCACGCAAGCAGGGGCAGATGCCAAGGCAAATGCTTGGTTACAATTTCTAACTTGTTAATAACCGAGTTATAGTTTCCCAGTCATCAGCATTCTCAAGTGTTGCAAATGAAAATCAGATTTGCAAGGGGGAGATGCGTGTGGGCCAGGCATCTCCCCTGTTCCCTCCTCAGACCAAGAAAGACAAGTTTTTAATCAGCAGTCAACTCTACAGTCTTCGGAGTTGGTTTAAACTAAGTCAGCAACTCTGATTCTTTTATTTGAAGAACAAATAGCAGGATAAAATTCCTAAGCCCTAGAAATACACCATCATAACTTGCCACCAAAAGATTTTAAATTCCTCATTTCAAAAATGCTAACATGCAATCTTTTCTCTGTTTCTCTCTCTCTCTCTCTCACTCCCACCTTCCCTCTCTCCTCTCTCTCTTCTCTTTCCTTCTCCCCCGTGCCCACCCCAATCCTATATGCTGAGGAAGTGGGAATATTCTCAGGAGTATTGGCCCTTGGGGATCAGTAAGTCCATGCAGGTAAGTTCTGCTCTGCCATTTCACAGCTGAGTCGCTTTGGACAAGTAACTTGACCATTTAAACCTCACTTCTCTTACCTATTAAATGGGTGTACTGACCCTCACCTCACACACTTGTGAGTTTTTAAAAGGATAACACATATAAAAATAAGTACAGAAGGTACTTACAGTGCTCAAGATTCTTGGTAGCAAATGACAGGAGCCCCACTCAAACTTGTTTATTCAAACAAAAGATTTCATTGTCACACAGATATAAAAAGTGCAGAGGTGGCTACCCTCAGATCTGGCTGGATCCAGGGGCTCAACAGTGGAGTCTGGGCCGGTTCGCTTTACTCTATGGGATTCCCTCCCAGCCAAGATGGCGATGACGCAGAGCCGTCGAGTCTCCGCCGGGTGACCCAGCAGGAAGTAACTGAACATGTGTGTAGATAAGAGCCTGACTGGTCCAGCACAGTGCCCTTGGGAAGGATACAGTAGAGCTTGAGGGAAGAGTCATGGATGTCCTCCACGAGTCTCAGTAAGGGCAGTTCCCACTTTCCAACTCCTTCTACGAGTCAGAGACACAGTAAACCCCGGGGAAATATTCTAACTCTCATTGCTGTGTGACCTTCTCAAGTTATGCAGCCCACTTCCTAACAAAGTCCTGGCTTTGGGCTGGCTTCCTTCATGTGCATCAGGAAGAGCCCACCCCGCAGGGCCCCTCCCTGGGGAGTGGCCACACCCAGGTGCCCAGGACTCTTCTCCCTCCCCACCAGGAATGACAGCTCTGTTATGTTCCTGTCCAGAGGCCTCATGGACCAAGGAGGCTGCTAACGTGACAGATGGAGGGCCACTCCACGGACCTCACCCTGTCATTCCTGACTCTCCAGACGGAAGTGGATTATCTCTGCTAACAGACATTCAGACGACTGAACAATCAGACAGACAGCCACGGCACCATCCTTACCACCAGTTTTGCTGCTCACGTGGTGACCTTTCTTCCCACTTTACCTCATCCTATTTTAAATCAATGGCTCAGTGCACCCGGGGCTGGAGCGAAGAAGTGCCCCTCAGGGGGGAACACAGCCACTTTTTCTTTTTCAAATTAATATTTTTGGAGGCTGAGACAGAACGTCTGGTGTGGCTGGTTTTCCTGACTTGATTTTCATTTGTAGTTTCCCAGGTAGAGGCAAATGAGGACAAATCACAATCTCAGCATCCAAATCCCCACGTCTCTTGCTTTAATTTCCAAGTCACAAAAAATGCAGGCACTTCTGGCTCATCCCAGAAGGACAGAGGAGGGGGGAGACCCTCTTCCTCCTGGTGGCCCAGGTGCACACTCCCCAGCACTTCACACCACTTAAAAGATTCTGCCCAAACTGCCAACAATGTGTTACAAACAAAACCCTGCCCGAAAATGGATCAAAAACACTTTGTAATAAGTGTAGGAGCCGCTTTCAAAAGGGCCAACGTCTGACAAAATCCCCCGTCCTATGTGATCAACACTCAAATAGCTCAACATAGTTTGGGATAACCTCTCCCAAAGCTTCTACATTTGAAGAAGTAGCTCTCTACACCAATCTATCCACACACATACACATCAGAAGAGTTGCCTTTGATTCACTGGTTTTCATGTATTATACACATTCCCCAGATATTCAGTTTACCTGGTCACCACATTTCGGAAGGAAGAGTTGTATAAGATTTGGGATCATCTTTGTCCAACAATTACTGGATAATGGACCCAAATGCCACAAATACCAGTGGTCCTTTACCTGCGTGTGTGTTTCCCCTAAGAGAAAGAAGGTGCCATTCATTTTCTCTTTCAGGACTTTACTTACATCACCCCTTCAACACCAGCAGATCTCCTGACTGCTCAAAGTGGGGACATCCACAGCACAAAGCTAGGCTCACAGGGTCTCTCAACAAGGGCTTGTTGAAAGGGTCCCGGCTTTGCATCCCCACGACCCCTAGCAAATCTTCCAGGCAGATGCTCACCGCTCCCGATTGCAAACCACATTTCTGTATCTCTCTATACCATCCAACTGTGGGTGCCTTTGGCCCTCATGACCCCCGCCTCCCTCCTCTTTTCCTCCAGAATGCCCCCCACCAAAATATCAATCATTAGTTGGCTGTACTACCCAGATCCTAGGTGACAGCTCTTGGCTCCAACCCTTACAGGAATACTAGGGCTGGGAAAATCAATTGTGTTAATCGGCAAAACTCTCCACTGGAGATGCTATCCTAAAAGAAAACCACATGTAAAACACTTAAAGAGGGGAGCTCTGTAATATGGTTCTTTTGTCCGGAGTTTGGGGCTTTCAAACCACGCAAGGTTTTATGTGATCATTGAAAAACCCTTTCTTTTCCCAAAGGCAGGGTAGTAAGGATTAAGTTTGACTACTGAAGACAGCTTTGTTGTAAATGGTCTCTAATGTCACAAAAGTAGCTTGGAAAGAAAGGCTTATTAAACAAATTTCTTGGGTTGCAAATCATTGGAAGCAATCGCATGTCATGTTCATTTGTTTAACCTGAAAGGTATCCATTTGGATGTTTAAAGAAATGATGCAAATTAACATTGTTCCCAGTGCCCACAAGAAAGCTAGCTGACTGGTCTTAAAGGACATTCAGGGAGGTCCCTTGAAGAAGTCAGACTGACATTGAGCATACATTCCTGTGTTTTTCCACCTCTTTTGCAAAAGTCTTTCATGGGAATCTGCAGAAGAAGGGGATATGATTTATGAATCTGCAGATGGGGAAACCCCAAAGGAGCCTTGTCCACCTCGTCCAGGGCTGTCATCCTATAAGCGGATTAGTCAGGTGGATTATGCCATGAGAAGCTGACAGGACCACATCCCGAATCGCCTGACCTTGCGTTCCTCATGCCAAGTCATCTCCCAGATTTGGGGCTATCCTTGTGTTGCTTTAACCACAGAAAGTGCTCATAGGTGAGGATGCTGGTATAATGGGACAAAGGAATGAGGCATGGGGGAGCTTTTGAGAAAATGCTTTGAGTTTTTGAAAATTATCAAGAGGAGAAGAATTTACCAGCAAGTGCAGGGAGTGTGGGTTTTAGTTCTGTTCACTGGAGAGTCTGAGATGTCACATTCTAGAATCTTCGTCTTTGGCAGGGCCAGTCCTTGGCAGTGTGGTGGCCTTCTCCCAGTCTCCCTTGGCCCTAAGACCTCTATTTGGCTCTTGACCTTGAATCCCCTTGTGAAGACTGTTGCAGCAAACCCCAACCTTGCCAGCAAGGGCAACTGAGTCCTGCCAGCAGACCCAGGGGCTTGCATCTCCCCTGGATGCTGTACTCTACTCTGTCTCTCTTGTCTACCTCTCCCCAAGGCCACACAATCTCCCTAAAGGGCCGTAGGATCACCATGATGAACTTTCTTTCCTGGGATGGAAATCAGAGACACTAACACCACCTAAACTCTTTTTACTAATAACTTAGGGCATCATATTAAACTATTATTCAGATAAAAAGCAAAGTAGGATTTATTTATTTTTATAAAATTACATCACACCATGCTTGCTAAGATACCAGAAGTCATCCTGATTCAATTTTGGTGTTATTTTCCCTTTTCAGTTCTGTTGGAATCCCAGTTCTGATTATATAGACTATAATAGAGTATAAGAAGACAGGCTTATTGTCATTGATGTTTCTTATTCCTACCCGCATGCCCTACACAGAGTAGATCATTATAAAAATCCTTTACAGATGAGAACATTGAGGATTAGAGAATTTGAATAAGTTTCCTGAAGTTTCACAGGGAGCCAATAGAAAAGACCAGAACAAGTGGCAAGGATGTTTTATTTCTCTTGCCTTCTTAGCTTAAGTGCTTATGGCTGCCTGGAGCAACAATGAGAAGGATTCTGAGGCTGTGTCCAGTCTCACTGGAGAAAAAGTACCTTGATTTGATTACCAGTGTGTACCCAGGGCCTACCTTCCACAAAGCAACCTTGTTTTGGTTCTTTGAACAAATTTTTATTAACAATGTTAATATGTTGAGCCATGCAAGTCACAAATATCCCAATAGAGGAGTTGTACACGCGGGGCAGAGGGGTGTGTGTGAAGATTTCTTTCCCATTAAGAAAAGAGAACCTAGGAGCCCCATAGATGGTTTAGAACGTGTAGTCCTGAGATGGGACCAATGGGTGTGTGACGTCCCTTAAGCTTTGGGCGATACTCCCAGAGGTCCTTATGCCCATCAAGCTGGATACAATGTGTCTATAGAGTTTCCTGGGGCTGCCATAAAAGGTACCACAAAATGGGTGTCCAGAAAAGAACACACACATATTGTCTCACAGCTCTGGAGCCCAGGAGTCTGAATCAAGGTGTGGAAAGGGCTGTGCTCCCACTGAAGGTTCTAGGGATGGGTGCTGCCCATGCCTCTCCTGTCCCAGGTGTTCCTTGGCTAGGATGCATCACTCTGCACCCCCCATCTTCACACAGAATTCTCCCCGAGTCTGTGTCTTCACCTGGCCTTCTGCTTACAAGGACACCAGTCATACTGGGATTAGGGGCCCACCCTATTGATTCACCGTAACTTGTTACCTCTGTAAAGATCCTGTCTCCAAATAAGGTCACTTTCTGAGTACTGGGGGTTGGGACTCTAACACATCTTTCTGGGGGAGCACAATTCAACCATAATAATGTCCACACAGCACCAAGCAGTGCCTGGCACCCGTGTGCTCACTGAACAGCATCTGACACTGGCCTGGCTGCCAGGACCCAGGAGTCTGGGTGCGTCTAGGTCCTGGTGACCTGCAGGACCTGAAGAGCCCTGCAAGGCCACCTCCGGCCACTTCCGACCACAGGCACTGGAGACCGACCCCAGGCCCCCCTGCTCACGCATCGACCCGGATGGTGCCCGGAGTCCCGTCGGTCCCTGCCCTCTTGGAGACCCAGGCAGGCAGCCCCCGCTACAGGCACCTCCCCGCTAGGCAGAATCAGCAACACCATTAGTGGGAGCACCTGGCGCTGCATCTCCCCAGTGCTCCCCGCAAGCGGCGTACCGAGCGCACCAAGGGGCACGGGGCTGACATTTGCTAAACTGAGGCACAGAGTGCGAGAGGTGGAGGAAGAAGCGCGGGGCCCGGGCAGCCAGGCCGGAGAGACCCTCCTGCGGGCCGGAAGACCGCGGCTGGGAGGCGCCGGGCGGCCAGCGAGACTGCGCGGAGCGAGGCCAGCCCGGGCGCCGCCGCACTGGGCATGCTCCGAACCGGGCGAGCACTCGCGGGTCCAGCCCCACCCCGCCTCTTTAGGCCCCGCCCCGCACCTCGGCCCTGCTTCCCGCACTTCCTGGCCCCGCCCCCTCTGGGCCCCGCCTCCGCGCGCTTCGGGTCCCGCGCCCGGTCGCGCTGCCGTCACGTCCAGGCCCCGCCCCGCTGTGGCCCCGCCCCCGAGCGTCCCGGCCCCGCCCCCGCCGTCCCGGCCCCGCCCCCGCGCCCCGGACGTTTTTGGGCGGCGCGCGCGCTCCCGTAGCGCTTGGCGTCACTACGCTCTCAGCTCCTCGTGGTCGGCGGCCCGGGCAACGCGGTGAGTGTCTGGGTTGCTGCCCTCCCGCCAGAGTCGGGGCCTTTCCTAGGATGAGCAGCCGTCTGGAGCTTGTGGTTCCATGGGCACCTTCCCCTCGCCATAGGTGTGGGGCCTGCCCTCATCCCACCCACTTGGCCCAGCCCCACCTGCGCCCAGGTGCGCCCACCTGCGCCCAGGTGCGCCCCGCCTACCCCAGATCTGGGGCTCCTGGGCCAAGCTGCGCCGCGGTCCCCCGGCCCGCTGTGGGCTGCTGTCGCCCCTCCGCACCTCTGGCTGGCCACACTTCGGACGCTCTCCCTGCGCAAGCTCCTGCCCTGCACAGCTGACCAGGGCGGGGTCTGCCTCCGCCTTCTGTTCCCAGGAAGCTTCCGGAGGCCCCCACCCCGGGCTTGCTTGCAGCGAGCCTGTGGCGCACGACTTGCACAGAATTGCACACCTTCTTTCCCGTGTTCAAGAGCGCCAGAGGAGGACCGCGTTCTGGGGTCCTCATTATCATGGTGTTTGTGTTCGTTTCGCCCTAATTGCCTCTGTAAACACTCAGAGTACACGAGCGGAGTTTGAGAGCCATTCACACGGCACCATAATTCCCGAGTCGGTGATGGTACAGTAGGACAGTGTTCAAGACCATGTGTCCCTCACTCCCTGCCTGGCCTCCTCACATCCTGGGATCTGGGAATGGCCTTGGCTTGTCCAGGCCTCTGCTCAGCACTTGGCTTTCTGTCCTGGAGGCACACTTTGTAGATGCGAGCACAGGGTTGGCTTGATTGTGTGGACAGTCATCAGGCAGAGGGAGGCTGCTTGGTCCACACAGGGGTCTCCTCGGCTGTTTGTGGCAGAACATGAAGCTGTTGCACCTAAGGAGCCAAGAATTAGGCTACTTAAATAGGCACCTGGAGAGTGTCCAAGGCAGGCCCTCCTGTCCATCCCGGAAAATGACTTTGTTGTTTTCCAGTCCCTCAATGGACACAACACAGAGGTGCAAAGGACAAAAATGGAAGCATGCTGGGAGTAACACAGCTTTAAGGAAGCAATGTCAGAGCTCCCCTCCCCACCCCTGGCCGCCCCCCCGCAACCCCAGCAGGGAGTTCAGATTGTGTTAACTCTGACACACACTGAGTCCACACTTGCGGAGGTCCAGAGTCTGCAGGTAGCAAAGGGGAGTTGGCCTTGCTCTGGCAAGTGTCCCATTTCCTCCTGGGTTCTTGTCTTGAGTTAGAATTTGAATGGTAGAGTCTGGTACAGTTATGGGGGCAGGATGAACCAGGCCTCAAGTACAGAGCTATATAGTAAGGCACCTTTTCTATGTGAATATTCTTTTCATCAAAACAAATCTGTAGGGCGCCTGGGTGGCTCAGTTGGTTAAGCGACTGCCTTCGGCTCAGGTCATGATCCTGGAGTCCCGGGATCGAGTCCCGCATCGGGCTCCCTGCTCAGCAGGGGGTCTGCTTCTCCCTCTGCCCTCTTCCCTCTTGTGCTCTCTGTCTCTCATTCTCTCTCTCTCAAATAAATAAATAAAATCTTTTAAAAACAAAACAAAACACAAATCTGTATTGTTGTCAAATAAATAAATCTTTAAAAAAAACAAAACAAAACAAATCTGTATTGTAAGAGCTAGATTTTAGAATGACTAGACCCTGCTTTTAAAAACTTCGCTGTTGGAGAGCGAAGTTTAAAGAAAGAATGCTCGGCGTGGACATGTTGGAAACATCTCACTGTTGTTCAGCAGAGATTCTCAGATCCTTCTTTTCCTCTCTGGTTTCGTCTTGCTTGGACATCAGTGGAGTCTCACCTGGGCCTCCACCTGGGCCTTCTGTGCCCACAGTTTCCTTTGCTGGGGTATGGGTGCGGGCCTGGTCTATCCGTGCGGGGAAGGAGGGCAGTGGGGCCCTAGGGAGAAGGGGGCCTCCCTGGCATTCCTGAAGAGTTTTCTCTGCTCCTCTGCTCTTCCTGTCTCAGGAACCCAACAATGTGCTTCTCAGTGCTGTTCAATTAGGTAAAGTTACTCAGTTGTCTTCATTTTTCTTATTTTGCAGAGGACATTTAGAAGCCAGGGATTCAAACCACCAATGCTGTTCTATTCCAACTCCCCTCAAGGCTCTTTTCAGTTTATAGTATAGTCTCCTTAATAGAAAAAACATGGAAGCAAAACAGTATTTTCTGAATTCTCTTTTCCTGTGGTCATCTGTTAACCTTATAGTCAGGTTTTTTTTTTTTTTTTTAAAGATTTTATTTATTTATTCATGAGAGACAGAGAGAGAGAGAGAGGCAGAGGGAGAAGCAGGCTCCCAAGGAGCAGAGAGCCTGATGCGGGACTCGATCCCAGGACCCTGGGATCATGACCTGAGCCGAAGGCAGACGCCCAACCATCTGAGCCACCCAGGCGCCCCAGGTTTGTTTTTATACTTCACTCTGACCTTACCTAACTACTTAACTATAAAATTCCTCTTGTAGATCAACTTTCCCTGAGGGTTTTGACTTCCTATCGTGTCTCTGGTCACTGCAGACGTGTAGGTTGTGGTCCCAATCTCTGAAAGGCCCTGAGCTCTTTTGGCTACTGTCCTAGTCCTCCCTGATGGGTTTCCTGTTTCCTGGGATGGGTAGCTTCTGATGCAGGGGCTTTCTGAAAGAGCTTGGGTCTTATCTCAGAATGTTACTTACACAAAACCTGAAACTGTAAAAATCGGGAACATGTAAACAATAACATTACCATTGGGTGAGAGTGGATTCTGTGTCCTCCTTCTCATATATGCGGATGAGCGAGCAAACCCAACAGCACCCCATTCTTGGTTTAAAGTGAAAGTACGTGTGGTTATCTGTGTGGGAGCGGGGATTTGAGCTGTGCGGGAGAGCCAGTTTTCCCTTGGTTCCCAGGATGCATTTTCCCCTTCTGTGAGCTCTGGAGGCCTGTCTTGGGCAAAGGTAGATGAAAGTTTGAGACCCAGCACTGGAGACAAAATACTGCCAGATGTGTGTTCCTGTGGCATTTGGGTAATTAGTTCATATTTGCTGGTCAGTGGCAAGAGTCGTTTTCTTTTGATGTAAAAAAAAAAAAAAAATTCAAAGAAGAGCTTAGACGGGGGTGGGGTGCAAGGTTTTGGGGAGACCATATAGTGAATATATGGAATATAGTGAATGACTTATTCCTGTATAGCTATTAAAATGAATTGTCCAAGAAGAGAAATAAATCATTTTGTGACCTTTTGTAACCTTTGAAGGAATCTGAGTGGTTTTGGCAGATGGGGCCTACATGTAAATGGGTCACGGTGTCTAGCCAGAGTGCTCAGAATCCCGGGCAGCGAAGCCAGTGTGGAGCCGCTCGGTCCTGATGTCTGCTTTAGCGCAATCACTAAATAAATAGGCAGCCGCGGGGGCCACGGACACAGCAGTGACACCGTTAGCCACGTGTTAAATGCTGAAACTTGTTTTTGATATGACAAGTAGTTTTCGATTAGATTGGGGGCTTTGAGGAGTGGGGGATTCTCCAGGGAGGCAGGCCTCCTGTCCCCGTTCCCCCCCCCCTGGAGTAGACTTCCGGCTTGTGATGCAGCGGTGGTAAAACCAGTTAAAAGTTCTGCAGAAACATTTCCTTCCAACATTCACTGCTGATTTGGTGTCGTCGTGTAGCTGTGCAACCCTGAAAGGGATTGTGAGTTATAAATGCCTCGTGTGTTCACTCGACTATTTCAAAAATTGTCTTGTTAGAATAATTTCCTACCCGTAGCAGTTGTGAAGTCAGCAGAGTATCCAGCCCGAGCGCTGCTGCCCGTTGCCAGAAGTCTGGGGGTGAAACTGAACGCGCAGTCCGCCAAAGGTACCACTCGTAAAAGCAGGCACTTGTTAAATCTATTTGTTTTTATTATAGACATCGATCTGCCAGTCGCAATAATGCATTTATGGACATTTTTCTGCAAGCACAGCGCTGGTGGCAGTTTTTACTGACAAATTGAGTCATATGGATAGTAGTTTAGAAAACTCTTACCTTATTGACAGATCGGGCAATTCCAGCACTGGGTGTTGAGAGGTGTCTGGATGGGTGAAGAGAGAGAATTGAATCATGGGGAAAAATATGGGATGGGACATTTAAGTGTTGAAATTTAATAAGCAACTGGTAGTTATTTCTCATCTGTTTGTAAATTGTTAGCTACTACGTTTACTCCCCAGTCAAAGGACTAAAGGTTGGGACCAAAGGCGTTACCTTCAGATTTTGACCCGCTTGTTTGGGGTCATTAGTAAGAGCCACCACTGGAATGTGGGATCTGTTGCTCTCCTCGGAGTGGGATATCCGTGAGCAATAGCAGATCAGTGTTCTCAGACAGTGGTCTGAGCCCTGCTGGTATCAGGTTTATCGAGGGTGCTGGTTAAAAAAGGCAGATTATAGGGCTCCTTGTCAGACCTATAGGATCAGAACCTGGGGACCTGTGTCTTTGCAAGCTTCCCAGGGCATTCTAGGGACCCTAATGTTTGAGCATCTCTTGAGAAATCTTTAGGATGGCTGAGAAGTTATGCTTTCCAGCCCAGACAAGCTCTGAAGCTCCCCTTCCAGAAGAATCCATTCGCAGCCAACATTGTTCTCAGTTGCCTGTGCTCACGGATCTGTGTATGGTTTTGTAACTCCTTAGAGACATGTGAATCTCTTCAAATTGCAAACCTAACATGTTATCATAGCGTTATAGTTTTCGGTCTTGTGATTATGACAAAAGATGCAGATGTTACCAAAACTTTGGCATTAGTTTTACAAACAAATGTTAAGCATGGACAGCCAACATATATTTCACTCCTCTCTCCTTCTGACTGGCTGGTATTGCTTTTCTCCCCTGTGGCTGGAAGCATTTTCATGGTTTCGGGGGGGGGGGGTTAATTTTCAAATACACAACTGAGTGCATTTTTGTGGAACTGAGTTGAGTTTTTATTTAGGAAGTGCCAGAGTGGTGTCGGGGAGAACAATGGGAGGGATTTTGGTGGTGCCATTTACTAGTTGGGTGACTTTATTTTTTTGTTTGTTTTGGGTTGTTTTTAGAGCAAAAGAGAGAGTGCAGGGGGGAGAAGGAGAGAGAGAATCTCAAGCAGGCTCCATGCCCAGTGCGGAGCCCAAAGCGGGGCTCAATCTCATCACCCTGAAATCATAACCTGAACCAAAATCAAGAGTCAGATGCTTAACTGACTGAGCCACCCTGGTGCCTCAACTAGTTGGGTGACTTTAAGTAAAGGTGAAACCTCAAGCTGCCTCCTCATCTGTCTGATGGCAATGATCACGCTTATTCTGTCTATCTGGATGAGTATAAGCATATGAAATAATAAAGCATGAAGCACTGCCTGGGTAGAAATCTTAATCTGGAACTACAGTCCCATATGAGGATGAGATTGTACCTGGAAAAGGGGGAGGGAGGAACCAACAGAAATGCTGGTTTCCCTCCAGCCCAACCAGCATCCTTGTCTTACAGACTTCCACATAACCCAAGCTTCCCTTTGGGGCAGCATGCACAGGGCTAAGCGTGCAGCCTCTGGTAACAAGACTGCTTGTTTGGACCTGGCTCTACTGCTTATATGACCTTGCGTAAACTTACTTAATTTTTCTGATCCTTGGTTTCCCCCCAAATAGGGAAAATGACACTACCGTTCACAGGGCTGTTGTTGGCTATTGGGAGGGAGTCATGTTTGCAGACCACACCAGGCCCTGGTGAGCCCCAAATGACAGTGACAGTTGACGTCTGTTAGCTCAGAGCCACCAGGACTAGTGATGGAGTCTTGGCTGCAGGGTTACACCTGCCATGTGTCTGTGATTCCAGGTGGTCATGGCCTTCTGTTTGGTCTGGAGACTGATGTGGCCCAGTGCTAATCAGCAAGGTTTCTACAATTCTTTTTGTCTCTAGGAGGTGGTTTCCTCTGCTGCCAGTTTCTGTTTTCTCACCATGGACACTGTTGGGCTGCGGGGTGGCGGGCCTCGAGCTGTTTCCCACTCAGGCGGCAGCGCTGTGAGGGTTCTGGTGAGCCACGCTGACGGCAGGCTTGTGTTGCATGGGCCGGGAGCAGGCCCGTGGGCTTAGCAGGTGTGTTCCCGGGGGGCATGCCAGTCTCTGGCAGCCCTGGAGGCCTGACAGTAATCATCTGTCAGATTGCAAGAACTTCTAAAGGACGAGACACAGAGTCCGACACAGGCAGGGGTCAGGATCCAGCAGGGACACCAGCACATGACAGCATTTTCCCGTGTGTGTCTGCTCCAACCGCAGGAGTGGGGGTTGAGGCAATCCGTGAGGTCAGCTCTGTCAAAAATAGAAAATCCACAGTAATTTGTGTGGGTGTCTCTTTACCCTCCTATCACGGTTCAGCCTGTTAGAGTTAGGTGGTCAAGTTCCAGAAGATTCTGGCCAGCACAATAATGCTGTTGCTGATAACAGCACTTACTGAAGGCTTACTGTGCAGGTTGCTTGACATAGATCGACTTCTCACATCGTCAGCCTCCCCGGATGACGGAGACACCAGCAGTTTCTTTGTTTTGTGCACGAGGAGACTGGCCCTGGGAGAGGCTGAGTGGCCTGTGGAGGGCATGCAGGACAGGAGCGGAGCTCTCGTTAGCGCATGTGCCGTGCCATGCTGCCTTTGTGGGGGTGAAGTGAAGGAACAGGCACAAGTCCTTCTGGGGGCAAGATGTGGCATAAATCAATACACGCCTGTATGTATGTACTTACATGTTCTGAACCTCTAGTACACAGACCACTAGTAAAGGGCTGAACACAGCATGTGGTGAGACCGAATCGAAGGTGCTCTGTACACCCCATACGTTGTGTGAGAGTGGGAGCACGGAGAAAGGAGGAGAGCACCCTGGGGCCAGGCTGTGTTCCCGGACTTCAGCCACACTCATCCTCCAGTCCCGACAGGTCATGGACGTGCTCCTGATTCCAGCTGTAAGAGGGATGAAGCATTTGCACAGAGACTTGTAAGGTTTGTCCCAGTGACCCATGGGTGGGACTTTGTGGGCTGAGCGGTGGGGGCATGGACTCCAGGATGCAGATGGATCTGTGAGCAGCTCGGCTGGAGTAGGGGTGGGAGTCGGGGCTAGAAAGGAGACCCAAAGTTAGCACAAGGCCCACCAGGAAGGGGACTGTTTTCTCCGAGCCTTGGCCTTGGAACCTTTGGGGGGGGGCACCGAGTCATTCACTGGGGAGGCAGGGATGACAGGGAGGAAGGAGGGAAGGGCGGGGTGGGAGGTGGCAAAGTGCAGTCATGGGTGTTGTGACAGGGGTCGTGTAAGGACAGTTTGTGCGAAGCCCAGGGGTCCTGTAGGGCTTTCTGATGGAGTGCCCTGCAGTGAGGGAGGAGGGTCGTGGAAGATGACTATGTTTAGAATGAGTTTTTTTTAATGAGAAAGGAAAAAACATGTGGTGTATATGCTTTTAATTCACAGAGAAGCAATTCTCCGGGACATCAGAGAAAGCGATCTGGCTTTGGAAGGGTAAATAAACCCTTTGTGTTGTGCTGGCATTTGGGTTCTGGAGTGGGGGGCTGCCTTTCTGTAACCTCCCTTGGGCAGAAATGTCAGCAGGGAGGAGGGGGGCTCATTTGCGGCATACCCGCCCCAGCCTGTTCCCCGTGGGGGGGACCTGTATGTTCCCGCAAGTGCTGGTGGAAGCTTGAAACAAAACTGTCAAGTTCGGGTGGACAGTCACTCCAGAATGCAGATTGAAAGGAAAGTGTGTGCCTGGTCTCCTTCTGTAAAGACTCCATGGCCTTCTGCCTGCCGGTGTCCTCAGATGTGCTCCTGTCTGAGCCCCCGTGGGGGCCCCCTGCTGGGGCTTCTGGCGGAGAGCCAGCCTGTCCAACACGTGTCTGTGATTTAGGTTCTCGGTGCTTCTGGAGGCACACTCGGGTGAGGGTGGCCCTGGTTGGGGGGGGTGTCAGTGGTTGGGGGTGGTTGGAGGAGGCCCCCAGCGAGAGTGACTTGTGAGGGGGGACGTGAGCCATAAGAGGCGGGCGGCTTTGCAAAGGGAGGCCTGGGCGCGTCCCGGAGGGTCCTGGATGGCCACCGGCTGGCGTCCTGGAAGGACAGATGGAAGGGTGCCAGTGACTTGCATGGAGTCAAGGATGGGGTGTGTCGAGGCTGCCTGGCTGGGCCGGCCTGTGTATTCCACACTGGTGACAGCCACAACGTGGCCAAGGTCCTAGAAATGGGGCCTTGAAGTCTGTGTGTCCCGAACTTGTCATGGTTACGTAGTGACGTCAGTGGTGGGCCGTGCTCCTTCGGGGGCTTGGGGGGAGCCGGGAACCAGGTGCCCTGAGCCCAGCGCCTGATCAGAACTGTGTTCTGTGTTTGCAGAGGCTCTTGTTAGCAAGGCTTTTCACACTCAGTGCAAGCTCCTAGAATAATGGGCAAAGAAAAGAAATGATGTATTTCCAAAAGTTACTGAATTTAGCTAGCTATCCCAAGAAAAGCCCATGTGTGCTATTCTTTATTGTGCAGAAAAATTTGTTTCTGTCACCATTGTGGTATCATCAGATTAAGCTGTCGAGTCAGATGGATGCGGTGCGTTCCGCCGCATGTCTGCTGATTAGCGCCTTCCGCACCTACCCCAGCGCACCATCCACCATCTCTGGCGCTGGCAGGGGGCAGTCCCCACCGTGTCAGCGGGGAGCTTGCGGGGGGTTGCATCTCTGATGCTGCTCTTGAAATTTGTTCCAAGAACTGTCAGAACGAATCCACAGGTTCTAAAATGGAGTAAATGTTCTTAAGATTCAGCATGATTCACCCTTTTGGCTACTGGAAACCACTGGAAAGGTCTTCTTCTGCCCACCAGCAGGGCGGGCTCTGTGTCCTGTCTGTCGTGGGTGACCAGCAGCTTCCTGGGACACACGCTTTCAGTGCTAAACCCGGAGGTCCTGGGTGAGCTGGGGGAGGGTGGGGGGGTTGGCGACTCATGCCGGGGTCCTTGGTGACATCCTGGCTGTCGCCTTCCAAATAGGTTGAATCCACGTGGGGTTTGAGCTATGACCGGTACTTTATGTTGCTTTCGTTTTTCCTACAAAAAGTATGGGCTTTAAAGACTTCCTCTTAGCTTTTTTTTTTTTAATTTGTTTATTTTTGCCATGCGTGTAATCAGAACATTTCCTTCTGGACTGAGATCACCATTGCTGTTCTTGTGGTATTGTCTGGACTGTTGGTCACTCCAGAAGAACCTCCAGAGGTTCTGGTTCTGATTTCCTGAGTGATTTTCCTTTTCTGTATGGTGAGGTTTCTTGTTAAGAAACCTTCTTTGAGCCCAAGGTGCTTTTCCTCCCAGCCACTGCGTATCATGGCAATTAAGATAGGCTGGATTACTGGATGGGTTTGTTAAATCTTCTTTTGTATTGGCCAGAAATAAGTGTTCCCAGTGGTTTTCTTGTTGGAAGCAACCATTTGTTGTGCTTCAGTTGCGCCCTGGTGTTCATGGAGAAAATCCTACTGACTCACTGAGAAGCCAATGCATGGCTGCACATGTTTCTGGTCTGCTTTGATTGTTGGGTGCTTGTGTTTCTGGTCTGTTTTGTTTTGTTTTGTTTAAAGGAGGCTCTGTGTGTGGAGCCCAACATGGGGCTTGAACTCATGACCCTGAGATCATGACCTGAGCTGAGATCAAGAGTCAGATGCTTAACTGACGGAGCCTCCCAGGCGCCCCGTTTCTGATCTGTGTTGATTGTTGGGTGCTCGCTACTGTAATAGATAATACACTGGTAATAATAATAATAATAATAATAATAATAATAATAATACACTGGCCCCAGGCCACCTGGACTTTACCTAGACTGGAGGGTCATCTTTGGGAAGCCAGGTGAATATTGGCACTTCTGTCCGGCTCTCATACTCGAGGCTGCCTCTTGGGGTTTAGAACAAAGTGCACATGGGCTCTAGGTTTGGATGATGAGGATTTTCAGATCTCCTGCCCTGCAGCACTGAGGGAGAAGCTGCTGGCTCCAGTTTCTGCGACCTCAGTTGCTTTGCCTCCCAAGCCCTTCCTGAGGGCGCCGGGGAAGCTTCTGGGGAATGCCTCACCCCACATGGACCGGGGCCGGGTGCCTGACGCAGGGTGCTGCTTAGGGAGGTGCCGGACAGTGGAATTTCAGCACTTAGGCACGAGACCAGGCAGAGTCAGCCACTGACCACGTCTTCCTCCTTCTGCTGAAGGCGGGGGTGTCAAAATGCTCCAAGCTAACCCCCTCCCGCCCACCCAGATCCCAAATGGAATGAGCCCATGAGACTCATCTTGAATCCACTTTCAGTCCAATTGCCGTGCACATCTGTTCTGGCACTTTGTCTAGAAGTCTGTGCACCAGGCTTTGCTCTGCGAGTGGATGGGTGGGAGACCCCATTCCCCTCTTCCTAGAGCCGCCTCTGCTCTGCCTGGGGGGAGCCTCTCCTGACCCAGCCCAAACACTCTCTGAGTCCTTCCAGTGCCTTCTCTGGGGCCCACACTCACACCCAGGTGTCTGCTTTACTGGTGGTGGCTTCCTCTCTCGATGCTAGAATTCTGTGTGACAAGCCCTCCAAGGCTGGTGTGGGCTTATACTTGAAGGAAGGCCCAGCCAAGGGCTGAGTGTGTCCTCCCCAAATTCACATGTTGAAGCCCTAATCCCTGTGACTATATTTGGAGAAGGGCCTTTAGGAGGTGATGAAGATTAAATGGGGTCATAAGGTGGGGCCCTCCTCCAGCAGGATTGGTAGAGACAACGCTCTCTCTCCCTGTTCCCTCCTCCTGTGCGCTCCCCTCTCTGCCCTCCCTCCTCTCCCCTCCTCCATTCTGGTCCCCACCATTTGAGGGCATAGGGGATTAGGCAGCCATCTGCAGGCCAGGAAGAGAGCCCTCGCCAGACATAAAGTCAGCCAGAACCTTGATCTTGGACTTCACAGCCTCCAGAACTGTGAGAAAATAAATTTCTGTTTAAGCCGTGTAGTCTGTGGTATTGTATTATGGCAGCTGAGCAGACTAATACACAGGTGAAGTGCAGACTAGTTACTTCAAAAGCACAAAACTTACCTGGGGTTTGTGTATAAAGTTGGGATTTTGGAACGAGGGCAACTTTGTAGTCAGACGATGCTCAAAAATCATGTAGGATGGTTCTCAGGTTTAGCTCCTGGCGTCCCCAAAGGTGTGAGTGTGTATAGAGTAACAAAAAACAGGATAAACAAACAAAATACTGGTCTTACTACCAGGGACCCCAAAGGTTGCAGGAAGGGCATGTGGCAGGTAAGGCAAGAGACACCCAGAGGGCCGGTGGACTGTTGGCAGACCTGGGGACATTGTGTCCCTGGGTGCCGGTGTTCTGGGATGCTGTCAAGGCTCCCAGCCTCTGATGCAAGAGGGAGTGGTGGGGAGGAGAGTCTGGTGTAAGTGCTGGGTGACTGGGATTCTTAGGCATGAGGGGGGTTGGGGAACTAGCCTAGATTTACTGTTTGGGATTTTGCATTGGTTGGTTGTTTTTTTTCTTGACATTGGTCAGTTCAGTCTCTAGTCCCACCTGGATCAAGGAGCAGCATGGGGCCATCCTGTTGGACACCAGCTAGAATTCTAGTAGTCATGCAGTTTGCTACTTCTCATGCTTAGTTGTCATTCAGGATTTTTGGAGGTCTCTGTTGAGTTGGGGACCTAGCAAGACATTTCTCACTGGCAGCTGCTGGCCTACACTTGCATCAAATTGGCCTGTGTTACATCCGTGGCCATGCATGGGGGGACCTGAAAAGGTAGGAGACTGTTAAATTTACTTCTGCCCAAGCACCAGTTCGTGCTATGGGGTGTGGATCTGCAGAAGGCATCAAATATGTAGGGATTTTTATGCTTGTTGCAAGGAAAACTCAAGTTGCAAACTTTTACCTAACGAATCCTGCCATTGCTGGGCTATGGCCTCGGCCCTCTGTGTCCTTGCTCTGTGGACCAGCACCGTGTCCCCGGAATGCTGCTTGGCAGGGAGAGACCACTGTGGTCCCTGTGGGAGAAGCTGGAATCCCAGGTGATGGAGTGTGCTGTGCTTCTTACTGTGCTGTTAATATTTAAAATGCGGATTTGAATTCTCAGTTATGTTTTATTTATTTATTTATTAGCACAGCTATGTTTGTTGTTTAATTCCATGGTGAGAGTCTCTAAGAATATGATTAACCTTGAGGGCCATCTTATAATGTAATTATTAATGATTGATTCTGCTTATCCTGGAAATCAATAAGAGAGGCATAATGGTGTGGCATGTAGTTGGGCCCGATTTCATACATTTCGTAAACACGATTCTGTGACAACAGCAGAATCAGTTTATTTCCCGAGCAGGTTTGATGAATCTGAAGCGTGTGATTAGTTTTATATAATGTTTGTGATATGTGATGCTCCTTATATGACTTATGTTAACGCGGCAAGCAGTGTTAACGTGGTTAACGTGGTTAACGTGGCCTGTCACTAATAGTCAGGGTGGGGGTGGATAGTAATTGATCTTCCTGGGAGTGCTGTAATGTAAAAACAATTCAGGCTGCTTGAAGTATATTTTACAAGTGTGCATTGGGCCTTTGGGATGTTATATTGAAAAACCCAATTGTACAGTTACCATGGGAACCCAATTAGAATAGATTGCTTGATTTTTTTTTTTTTTTGGTCTTTCATCTTGACCAAAAATCTAATGTATTTTAAATGTTTTCATATGGAATTGTATTCATACACTGACTTGCTACACCAAAGGATTCTTTTTTTTTTTCCTTCCTTGTTTCCAACTCTAAGCTGAAATAATGATACATTCTCTGGTGGAGCTTTATAAGGAAGTCTCCTGGAGAGATTTAATCAAATTTTTATGGAAAAGTTTATACAGGTGGTGGTAGAGGTAGAGGTAGTAGAAAGCATTTAAAAAGCTGGGAAAGTGGTTATTTTCCTATGATGTTCTGGTTGTGCTCTGGATGTCAGAGAATAATACAGGGGTGCTTCTCTGTTCTTCCTCCTGTTTGCAAATGGAGGGATTAGGTCCTGACAGGCCCCTGGGTTGCAAGGGGTCGAGATAGCAGGTGGGGTAGGGCCTGGCAGAGTTTCCAGACTCTTCCCTCCATGCCAGTGGGCTCGTGTGATTTGGTTTTGGAGACTTTTTGCGCTTTTAAAATTTATTGGAGATCCCAGAGAACTTATGTGAGTCATATATCAAATTTACCACGTTAGAAGTTAACGTTGAGAAATTTAAAAATGTTTATTAATTCATTTAAGCAACAATAAACCTATTACATTTTAATGTAAATAATACATTTTCAAATGAAAAGTAACTCTTTTCCATAAAAAAAACAGTGAAGTGAGTGGTGTTGGTTTACTTTTTTTCCACATCTCTTAAATGACTGGATTAATGGACGGGTGCTTGATCTCACACCTGCTTCTGCTCTCTGTCTCCTCTGATGTGTTTGGGCTGAAGCATATCAAGAGAGTCTGGCTTCATACAAATAAGTAACTGGTAAGGAAGAGCATTTTCTTAGCTTTTTCAGATAATTGTGGATATTCTTTGAGACGGCATCAGGACTCGACAAGTGTTAGCTTCTTGAAGGTTCTTTGCTGTGTGGCATCTGAGTCCTTAGTGAGCTTTTTGTACTCCCTTACATGGAAATCGACTGGTGTGTCTAGCACCTTGAATGATTTTGTTACATCATTCTTTGGTCTTTGGGAAAATACTGGTTTGCTGATTTACGCACATCTTCCAGACGTTGGCACGTTTCATAATGCAGTGTTGAAACCCATGCTTGTTGATACCACCGCCATTCTCTTTCGAACAGTCTTAGAATTGGGCGGCTAAGCCGTGGCGGTGGAGGCCAGTCCCCCAAAGCTGTAGTCATCACTTAAAGCTCTCCATTTACCGTTAGCAGCGAATACTGTCACTACGTCTCTTACAGTGACATGCTCACTTTGTTTATTTTTGAGAAAATGTCGGCCGGGTACCCGCGTCTGAGTACCCATAAGCTGTTACTCATTCCTACAAGTACAGCTTGTGTTCCGTGGATAAGTCGGCAGGTTCTTGGGCCGAGCTCCTCAGCCACACAGGTGTGGTTCCTGCAGACCAGCCAGCATTCCCGCGTGGCGGCTGGAGCGCTCCCGCGCCCTGCCCGTCTGGGCCCAGGATACCCAAAACGGTCCAGATTATGGAATAATAATCCAGCTTGATTGCTTCATCCAGACATTCTGGCAGGATCCTGGCTTTCTCCCCCTTGACCGTGAGTTTGTGGAGCGGGAGGGGAGGAGGATTGCCTCTTACTTTTCCCCAGCCGTGTTCGCGGCTGTTTGCATCATCCTCACTCATGGTGAAGCGTGGTCTTCACTGCTTTTTCTGTGGGTGCCTCTTGTCACGTTGGGGAAGGTGACTCCCTTGTGCAGTGCATGTGCTGAATCACACTGCTTGACCTTCGTGCGGGAAGCCGACCCTGCGTTCCCGGGTGACCCCGCTTGGAAGTACGGGTATTGGTGCTGTCATACCTGCTGGATTCAGTTTGTTACTGTGCTTGAGGGTTTGTGTGTCTGTGATGCGGGGGGGATGCTGACCCATAGCTCTCTTCTCTGGGAGAGTCCTCCCGGTTTGGAGTGGGAGCAGGCCTAGACTCGTGAGATGAGGATCTTGTATCTCCTGGAGCAGTTTGTGTGCTGTTGGTATCGTTTCTCCTCTGAGTGTTTGATAGATTTGCTAGTGAGGCTGCGTCGGCGTGTGGTTTTCTTTGTGGGAAGGATGTTAACTACGCATTGTTTCTTTAGTAGTAGGGTGTTATTCAAGTCATTTCTTTTTTCCTCCGTGACTTTTTTGGTAATTTGTGGTTTTCAAGGAATTTGGCCATTTCATCTCACTTGTTTGAATTTATTGGCTCAAAGTTATTTTAATATTCTCTTATTGTCCTTTGAGTGTCTGTAGGATTTAAGTAGGGTCCTTGTTTTTATTACTGATATTGGTAATTTGTGTTTCTCTCTTTTTTTCTCTAATTGGTCTGGTTAGCAGTTTGTCCATTTCAGAGAACTAACTTTTGTTATAATAGATTTCTGCTCTCTTTTCTTGTTTACTGATCTCTTCTCTTTATTATTCCCTTCTGCTTCTTTGGGTTTAGCTTACTTTCTGTCTGTCCTTTGCTAAGGTGGGAGCTTAGATCATTGAGTTGAGCCCTTGGTCTTTTCTCCTGTTGACCCTCAGCCCTGGGTGTTCCCTCGAAGCGTGAAGCTCGCTCGAGCCGCGTCCCACTGATGGCTGTATTGTTGTTTTACTTTCATTCAGTGCCCTGTGTGTTCTGGTTTCCTCTGCAATTCCATCTGTAACACATGGCTTATTTAGAAGTATGTCCTTTCATTTCCAAATAGTCAGGGATTTTCCTGGTATTTCTCTGTCACTGATCTTCCGTTTAATTACCTCGTGGTCAGAGGACATACTTTTTTATGATTTCAGTCCTAAATTTATGGAGAATTGTTTCATGGCCCAGAACATGACCTACCTTGGTGAATTTTCTGTGGGTTTTGGGTAGAGTGTTCTTTTTTGTGTCAGTTGGGTCAGGTTTGTTGATCATGTAGCTCAGGTCCTCTGTCTCCCTGTTCTATAAATAATTAGCTGTAGCTTGAGATTTGTCTGTTTCCCCTTTGATTCTCAGCTCTTGCTTCCTCTGCCTCAAACTTTTTATTAGGTGTGTGCATATTTATAATTTTTATGTCCTCTTGGTGAGCTAACCATTTACCTTTATGAAATGGCCACCTTTCATCTTAATAATAATTCTTGCTTTGAAGTTCCTTGTTTGATACTAAGATGGCCACTCCATGTTTCTTTTTTTAGTGTTTCTGTGGCAAATGTTCTTCCACTCATTTATATTTTACCAATTTTGTCATTACATCTCATCTGTGTTTCTTGGGTCCCTTGTTTTGAAAAACTCTTATCAGATCATGTCTTTATAGAAATTGGAGTATTGAGAGCATTTGCATTATGTGATTATCAGTATGGTTGGGTTTACATGCACCTTCTTGCTGTTTGCCTTCTATTTGTCCTGTTTGATCTTCCACCTTCATTTTCCTGCCTTCTTTTGGATTATTCGAATATATATTTTAATGATTTTAGCTTAACTTATATCTATACTATTGGCTGATTAGCTCTTTCTCCTTTCTTCTCTTTTTAGTGGTGGTTCTAGGGTGTTGTGTGTGTACTTAGCATGTCATAGTCTGCACTCACATGACATTATCACATACAGTGGGAGAACCTTACGGCAGCAGCTTCAGGCTCTCCCAAGTTCCTGTTGTACTCATTCCATACATTTTATTTCTACATATGTTACAAACTCCAAAATATATTGTCATTTTTGCTTTAGGCAGGGAGTTATTTTTTAAAGAGATTAAAAATAGGAACCCTCCCCCCCCAAATAGGAACCCTTCCCCCAGCTTTTATATTTATTTGCATATTTTTCCGCTTCTCATGCTCTTCATTCCTTTACGAAAACCCAAACTTTGATCTGGTATCATTTTTTTTTATGCCTAAGGAACTTGCACCAATATTTCTCAAATGCAGGTCTGTTAGTACATGAACCGTCTTCCTTTTTTATTTTTTTGAAAAAGCCTTTGTTTTGCTTTTATTATTGGAAGATATTTTGCTGCTTATAGAATTCTAGATTGACCATTTTTTCCCTTTCATGCTTTAGATGTGGTGTTCCCCTCTTACACTGTTGGTGGGAATGCAAGTTGGTACAGCCACGTTGGAAAACAGTGTGGAGGTGCCTCAAAAAATTAAAAATAGAGCTACCCTATGACCCAGCAATTGCACTACTGGGTATTTACCCAAAAGACACAGATGCAGTGAAAAGAAGGGCCATATGCACCCCAATGTTCACAGCAGCAATGTCCACAACAGCCAAACTGTGGAAAGAGCCGAGATGCCCTTCAACAGATGAATGGATAAAGAAGATGTGGTCCATATATACAATGGAATATTACTCAGCCATCAGAAAAGATGAATACCCAACTTTTACATCAACATGGATGGGACTGGAGGAGATTATGCTAAGTGAAATAAGTCAAGCAGAGAAAGTCAATTATCATATGGTTTCACTTATTTGTGGAACATAAGGAATAGCATGGAGGACATTAGGAGAAGGAAGTGAAAAATGAAGGGGGAGGAAATCGGAGGGAGAGATGAACCATGAGAGACTATGGACTCTGAGAAACAAACAGGGTTTTAGAGGGGACGGGGGAGGGAGGTCGGTTAGCCTGGTGATGGGTATTAAGGAGGGCATGTACTGCATGGAGCACTGGGTGTTATATGAAAACAGTGGATCATGGATCACTACATCAAAAACTAATGATGTGTTGTATGGTGACTAACATAAGATAATAAAATAAAATTAAAAAAAAAATAAATGTGGTGTTCCATTGTGTCCTGCCTGACATAGCTTCTGATGACCAGTGTGCTGTCATGCTTAATGTTTTTCCTCTGCGTGGAGTCCACCCTGTTTCCCCCTTTTGGCCACTTGCAAGGTTTTTCTTTATCACTTTTTTTCAGCAATTTGATTATGGTGTGCCTCAGTCTACTTCTCTTTATGTTCTAATGCTTTGGTTTCAATGAGTTTCTATGAGTGTAGCTTTTTCATTAAATTTGAAGGAAGAGTTAATATTTTTTCAAATATTTTTCTGCCCTTTTCCTTTTCCTGGGGTGACTCTAATGTGTGTCCAATTGCTTAATATTGTTCCACATCGTGCTGATACCTTGCTCGTTTCCTTCAGTCTTTTTTTTCTCTGCCTGGATAGTTTAAAAAACTATTTTGTCTTCATTGTCACTAATTTCTCCCTTCTGCCGTATCTAATCTGTTAATCACACCAGGTGTATTTCTCATTTTAGATACTGTAATTTCCATCTAAGTTCCATTGGGGTCCTTTTTATATCTTCCCTTAGCATGTTTTTGTTTTCCTCTGATTGAACATGGGGGACATATGTATAATAACAGTTTTAACCCGGGCAGGCTGGCTCCAGAGCCCGTGACCTTTAGCACATGGATTTTGTGTCAGCTATTTTGCCTTCTGTCAGAGGCTTTTCTGTTCGTTTTCTGTTTCTTGACTATATTTGGGTAGTTGTGGTTGCCCGAGAGCCATGCACTAAGAATGCTAAGTATGCCAGGAAACCCAGGCTGAGGCCAGCTTATGCAAGTACAGATGAACCCTCTTTGCAGCCGTGGTGCAAAGGGCAGTGGGAGCTACCCAGCACTCACTGTGTAATTAGTACGTGAATGTCATCCATTCAGGAGACAGAAACCTTTTCCTGTGGGAGGAATTTGTCCTAAAGTTTTAAGTAAGGGATAGTAAACAATTTAATGTTGGCTTTTTGAATGACCAAACACAGGAATGGTTTCTGTATGACTTTCTTTTCCTTTGTTTTCTGGTGGATCCTCAGTTTAAACCGGAGGTGTTACATTGTTTAGGGAACTGAGAATGACGGTCCCGCTAGGCCGTGTTCCAGTGGTCTTCCTTGATTGGGTGGAGGGTGGAGAGGAATGCACGGAGAGAGAGAGGGCCTTCTCAGGAGGAGTCTGCCACCCAGGAGTCCGATGCAAGTCGGCGGATTAGTGTAAAGAGAGGATATGGGGTGGCTGCCAGCAGGCTGCCAGAGCTGTCCCTCCTGTTGCTGCCCTGCCCTCTGACCCCTGACAGTGTCTTCTGTTCACACTAGACCCAGCTCAGTGGTGAGAATGGCACACAGGTGAGTCCCAGGTGGCAGGTGTTGGGTTAAGCTGGTAGAAATGGATTGACTCTCTGTTTAGACATTTAAAGAACTTCATCTGTATTTTTACTCCAAAGGAGGACCATGTCGACTCCATACTGAGAGTACCGGAATTGGAAAGTCAGAGGAAATCAAGGGCCTCTTGAACTCAGATTATTTTTCCCCTGTCACTGTTGCAGCTTTTAATGCGTGGCATCGCTAGAAACGGGCTTTGCTGAAGGCTGTCATCTGGGCGTTTTCACGCTGAGGAATAGGAGAGCAGACAGGAGGAGAGTGTGTCCCTTCCTGCCCGAATTCACACACCACTGCCAGTCTGGACCCTCGTCAAGTAAATGTAATAGTGGTGATAACATTAACCCCTCCATTGCTGTCTACCTGACTGTCTAGAGAGCTCCTAGCGGCCATGCATTTGAGACATCAGTCAGTGGAGGCTGTCCTTTGTCCCCGGTTTCTCCGGTAGCTAGTGTGAACCGCTCGGTGCATGGAGCTAGCCTGGTGCTTTGCACTGTGCTCTCCCACAGCCATGCGCACACACAGTGTGTGCCCGACAGTGGGACGTGCTGGTGCATAGAGGACCCACCTGTGCTCTCCCCACTCTCCCCCCGAGTGTGAGAACCACGCACGGGACGATCGTGTGATGCTTGCGGAGTACTCCCTGAAATGAGCACGGTGCCTCCTACTGTACGTGAATGGCCAGATCACTTCAGCAACCCCCTGTCTCCTGGGCTGCAGGAGAAGAAGGGGGGCAAGGTGTTAACTACCTAGTTTTGGGTTACATACAGACATACGTGAACCAACGTGGCGTGCTAGCACGCAACGGAAATGGGCCTGTTTCTCCTAGCATGGTACTGAGCCTTCCTAAAAGCGCTCCTTGCTCTTTTCCAGTCACCAGATGTACATCTTCAGGTTTTGTCATTTTCCCAGCATACGGGATTTCGGCTTCAGTGTTATTTGCTATTATTAATTTGATCTTTTTTTTTTTTAAAGATTTTATTTATTTATTTGACAGAGAGAGACACAGCGAGGGAGGGAACACGAGCAGGGGGAGAGGGAGAGGGAGAAGCAGGCTTCCCGCCGAGCAGGGAGCCCGATGCGGGGCTTGATCCCAGGACTCTGGGATCATGACCTGAGCCGAAGGCAGACGCTTAACGACTGAGCCACCCAGGCGCCCCCATTAATTTGATCTTAAGTGGTTTTCTAGTGTGGTTTTTTTTTTTCTCTTTTCTTCCTCCTTTCCTTCCCTCCTTTCCTTTTTCCTTCCTTCTTTTTTTCCTTTTAAAATTATGTGTTGTTTGATACACACCAACGGGTGTGTGAGATGGCGTGAGCTATGAAGTACCGACGACGATCAGGGCACCTGCCGGCTTAGTGCTGATTTCAGCGGCATCGCACCCCCGTCCTGGGGAGGGTGTCTGTGCACCTCTCCTGTCCTGCCCCACCTGCTGTCATGGCTGTTTGGATGTTTGTGTTTATCATCATCTTGCTTTTTAGATGTGTATAGTTTTACCGTCTACCCCGCTGCTTTTCAATGAGATCTCATTTAGTGTGGCTCATTTTGACGTTTATAAGGAGCGTATGATGTGGTCTGAGTGTTCTGAGCCTTGCTTCCTTCCGCTTGGATTTCCGACGGAGCTGTGCGTGGCCGCACACGCCGCCTTCCCTTCCCAGCATCTCCCCGTTCGCTTGTGTACTTGTCCATGCTTGGTCCCTGGGCACTTGGACTGTTCCCAGTTTTTGCCGGTCTCCCACAACAGCTATGATCACGCTCTCAGGCGGCTTCCAGTGTGCATCCGTAACCGCTTCTCCTTGCTGTACACTCAAGGGTACAGTCCCCACGCCGTCACTATTCGGTGTTACAGGACGGTAACTGTTCTGTAAAAGTGGTTGAAGCAGATCAGACTCCTATCAGTTGATGCTCATCCTTACCAAAACTTGGAAGTTCCTTAATCATTGCTAACCTACTGGCTAGAAAATAATCTCATTGTGGTCTTCATTTGCGTCTCTCTCATTACCAGTGAGTGGGAGCCGCTTTTCACGTCGCCACTCAGATTCCTCTTGCAGAATGCCTGCTCGTAGCCTTTTGCCTATATTTCTACCGAGGTATCCTTGTCTTACGGATTGACAGGAGAATTTTACCTTCTGGACTCGAGGGCTTTGTCACACGGGCAGCTGTTACTGTCCCTCAGTGTGTGGCTTACCTTTCCGTTTCCCTTCTACTGCCTTTCGGTGGACGGGGGTTCTTAATTTTCGTGTAGTCGAACATAATTGAATTTGTGATTCTGTTCCTTTAGAGTTCTGTTTCTGTACTAATACCACATTATATTAATTACCATAGCTTTAGGCTAATTCTTAACAGTGGCATAAGTCTTCCCATCTTGCTCGTCCATACAAATTTCAGAATCAGCTTGTCAGATTCTTAGAAAAAAGCCTTTGGTGTTTTGATTGGAGCTGCTTACATCTATAATTAATTAATTAATGTGGGGAGAATAACATGGTGTCATGGTGTGAGTCTTCTTCCTCAGGAATGTGCTGTATCTTTCCTGTATATTTATTTAGGTCTTCTTTAGTGTCTGCCAGTTTTTAATAGTTTCTTTCATAAAGAGCTTGCCTATCTTTTGTGATGTTTTCGCCAGGTCCTTATTGTTTTTGTTGCTATTGTAAATGGTATCTTTTTTTTTAGGTAATCCCTTCTTTGTGATTGGTACATGGAAATGCTGTATTGATTTTTATGTGCTTATTTTATGTCTACTTTCCTTGCTAAATTCTCTCTTTAATATACTATATGAATATTCTTGAATTTTCTATGTAGACGATCAATCATACTATCTATGAGTGAGAGTTGGTTTCTTGCTTTCCACTCTGTTAATTAATCATTTACTTCTTTAACTTGCCATGTTGTGCTAGCTAGGACCTCCACGAGCATGGTCAGTAAAGACATGGTCATAACTTAAATACTTACGTTGTTACTTATTTTAAAGAGAAAACTGTTAATTTTTCACCACCAAAAAAAAAAAAAGGGGGGCGCCTGGGTGGCTCAGTCGTTAAGCTGCTGCCTTCAGCTCAGGTCATGATCCCAGGGTCCTGGGATCGAGCCCCACATCGGGCTCCCTGCTCAGCGGGAAGCCTGCTTCTCCCTCTCCCACTTCCCCTGCTTGTGTTCCTGCTCTCGCTGTCTCTGTCAAATAAATAAATAAAATCTTTAAAAAAAAAAAAAATGAAGCTTGCTATAGGCTTTTGGTAGAAAGGAAGGTTCCTTCTATTTTGGTTGTCTGAGAAATTTTTAAAAATCATTAATAGGCTCTCAATTTTATTAAATTATTTTTCTGCATCTATCAAAATGATTATGTGATTCCCACTCCCTAGGTCTGTTGATGTGGGTAATTAGTTCTATAGATTTATTAATGTTAAGTCATTTTTGCATTTCTGGGATGAACTTGTCCACTAAGCATCATCTGGACTAGGCCTACTAAATTTTTGTTTAGGGTTTTTGCATGTGTGTTTATGAATGAGACTGCCCATTCTTTTCCTTTCTTATAGCATCCCTGTCTGGTCTGGGTTTCAAAGATAACCTGATCATGAATGGGTTGGCCATTCTCTATTCTCTTTTCTCTAGAAGAATTTAGATTAAAATGACCTTTTCTTTCAAAATTTGGTACATTTTGTAACCTGGTATTTGTGAGAAGACTTTTAAATTAGTGATTTGATTGCTTTTTTAGTTATAAGATTATTTTTTTAAAGCTGTAGTTAGGTTAATTATATTAAGCCAGATTTTCAGTTTTTGAGGGGGAATATAGTTCATGGTGTTCTTGCAAGTTTTAAATCTCTGTAATTATGTCCCCTGTTTTCATTCCTTATATTGCTTATTTTCACGTTCTCTCCTTTCTGCTTGTCCTATTTCAGGAGATGTTTGCCTGTCTTTTTAGTCTTTAGGAACCAGAGTTGACTATGGGCCCACGTATTGTGTCTTAGATCTAATAGCTCATCAGTTTCTGCCCACTGTTTGCTCCTTGTTTCCTATTCTCTGTCCCGTTTCTGACTTCCAGATTAAAGGCTTACCTTATGCTTTTTACCCTCTTGCCTTTGCTGATTTCATGTAGCATCCTCCGAGTCCTACTTCACTGTGTTCTAAAAATTATAGTAGGTCATGTTTTCACTGTTTGCCTTTTCAAGTATCTTTTAATTTTCATTATGATTTCCTTCTTGGAAAATGAGTTATTTGGAAGTATTTTTATATTTCAAAACATGGAGATTTTTATTTATGGCTTTGTTATTAATTTCTGTGGTAGGTTAATATTAAGGGGGCACCCATGACTGCCCCCTGATGTTACCCCTGCAATTGCTGTATTTTGTGGAAAAAGGGATTTTGCAAATGCAGTTGAGGTTACTCATCACTTGACCTAAACATAGGGAGAGTTTGGGAGTGGTCCTGACCTAATAATCAATGGGCTCCTTCAAAGCGGTGAGTTTTCCCAGTTGGGGATGGGAGAGGACGTTGGTTGCAGGCAGGAGAGGGTGTTCTCTGTGGCTGAGGTGGCGGGGGCAGTGGGACAAGGTGCTAAGGGCGGTCACTGCCTGCCACCCTGCGAGAAAATGGGGTCCCAGCCCTCCAGCTGAGGGAACCGGCTTCCACAGCCACCCACATGGCTGGCAAAGCGGATTCTCCCCCAAGCCTGAAGGTAAGAATCAGCCCTGCGGACACCGGGACATGGTCTCTGAGACCCTGAGCAGAGGCCCCGGCTGGACCAGTGGCACTTCTGAGGCAAATGACCATCAGAGGACAAATGGGGGTGTTTGGACCATGATGTTTGCAGTAAATTATTTTTACAGCAATAGCAGATTAACATACTTCAAATTGTATCACGATGGGTGTATGGAGCCCAGAGACTGCCGCCACCTTTGTCCAGCCTCGCACGAGGGCCTCGTGTGTGGGAGGGTGTGTCTGCGTTCAGGGCACATGGGGAGCCCCCACACTGCCGCATCGGCAGGTGGGTCGTGGGGTCGCACCCCTGTGCCAGTGTTCCTGGTTTTCTGCTTCTTTCACTGACTGAGTCGAAGTTCCACAGTTTTCCATTAATACTGTTGGGACGTTGTCCTTTCTCTTTTTTCATGATCAGTCTCGGTTTACTGATTGCAGTGGACTGACTTTTGGTTTTGTTGTTGTCCTTGTTTTTCTGTTTTATGCTTAATTTCTGTTTCAAGGATTTCTGCTCTTACTACCTTCCATCTGTTTTCTTTGGATTTAATTTGGTGTTTTTGTTTTTCAGGTTCTTGAGATGGAAGCTCACTTGATTTTCAGCCTCTCTTGTTTTTCATACGGACTTACAGAGCTGTGCATTTCTTCTGATGTGAATGCAGCTCTTGGCTGCACTCTGTAATGACTGATACTCCTATTTTTATGTTCACTCAATTCAAAATACTTTCTAAGTCTGTGATAATTACATGTTTAACCCCAGAGTATTTAGATGTGTGTGCCTTACTTTCTAAACATTGTTGTTTTTTTCCGGTTATCTTCTTGTTGGTGATTTCCATTTTCACTGCAGGTGGTGAGCACAGCGGTCTGACTTCAGTCCTTGCAGTGTGTTGAGACTTGCTGTGGTGGAACAGCGCATGAGAAGGGGTCAGCGCGCACTGGAAGAGAAGACGCGTTCTGCAGTTGGGGTGGCGTTCTATGTATGACCCCCATCAAGCTGGTTAAGGGTGCGCACATCTTCCATAAGCTTTAAGACCTCTTTGTCTGCGTGCTCGCATCAATTACTAAGAGAGATGCTTTAAAGATTTTATTTAGTTGTCAGAGAGAGATACAGCAAGAGAGGGAACACAAGCAGGGGGAGTGGGAGAGGGAGAAGCAGGCTTCCCGCTGAGCAGGGAGCCCAGTGCGGGGCTCGATCCCAGGACCCTGGGATCATGACCTGAGCCGAAGGCAGACGCTTAACGACTGAGCCACCCAGGCGCCCCGAGAGAGATGCTTTAAAATCTGAAATTACATTTTTGATTTTTTGGCTTCTTTAGCTCTGTTTTTTGCTTAATATATTTTTAGACTTTGATATTAGGTGGATACAGAGTTCACATTGTTAGGTCTTCCTTTTGACCTGACTTGTTGATCATTATGAAATGTATCTTTATATTGCAATTAATACTTCTTGCCTTAGCTTCTGCATTGGTTAGGATTTTTTTTTTATTGTGGTAAAACACATAATATAAAATTTATCTTCTTAACCATTTCTAAGTAAATAGTTCAGTCTGTTCACATTGTTGTGCCCCATATCTCCAGAACGTTTTCATCTTGCAACACTGAAATTTTTGTACCCATGAGGTGACTCCCTGTTTTACCTTCCCCCTAGCCCCTGGCAACATAATTCTACTTTCTGTTTTTATGAATTTGACCCCTCTAGGTATTTCATAGAAGTGGACTCCTATAGCATTTGTCTTTTTGTGACTGGCTCATTTCACTTAGCATGGTGTCCTTGTGGTGTGTCCATGTTTGCAGAATCTGTGAGAAGGCGGAATAATACTCCGCTGCATGTCGTGATAGGGTTCTCCAGAAAAACAGAGAATTTGCTATGCAGCATATATCCCGGCTGGAAGACAGTCTGGCCGAGAGCGAATTTCTCCCTTCCTTCATCTTATTTTTGCTTCTATTTAGACCCTCAGCGGATCGGATGAGACCCACCTGTGTTGAGGAAGAGAGTCTGCTTTCCTCTATGTACATGAATCAAATGCTCGTCTCGTGTGAGAACACCCTCACAGACATACCCGGAAATAATATGTAACCAAATGGCTGGACCCCCCGTGGCGCAGTCAAGTTGACACATGAAATTACGGATCATAGAAGCATCCACCACATTTTACTTACCCATTCATCCACTGGTGGACCCTTGAGCTGCTTCCACCTCTTGGCTATTGTGAATAATGCTGCTGTGGACGTGGGGGTGCAGGCATCTCCTCAGGTCCCTGCTTTCCCTTCTTTTGGATATATACCCAGGTGTGGACTTGCTAGATCACCTATGTGGTAGCTCTGAATTTCTGAGGAAACTCCTTACTGTCTGTGGCAAGTACATCATTTTCCTCTGCCCCTAACAGTGTGCAAGGGCTCCAGATTTTCCCCATCCTGGCCAACATTTGTCACTCTGTCTTTTTTTAATAGTAGTGTCCTAATGGGTGCAAGATGTACATTGTTTGGTGTTACTGTTATTATATGGGACTTCTTTCGATCACATCTGAATGGTGTATCTTTTCCCACCCTTTACGTTCAGTCCTTATATTTAAAGTGTGTAAATAGTGTATGCACTTTTAAAATATCTGGTATGATGAGCTTCATTTTTTCAGTCTAGTCACATTAAAATTACAGGGGTGCCTGGGTAGCTCAGTCCGTTAAGCATCCGACTCTTGATTTCAGCTTAGGTCATGATCTCAGGGTCATGAGATAGAGTCCTGTGTTGGGCTCCGCATCCGCGCTGGGTGTGGGGCATGCTTAAGATTCTCTCTCTCCCTCTGCCCCTCCCCACCCTGCCACCATTTGCTCGCACAAACCCAGTCTCTGTCTCTCAAAATAATAATAATTATAGATGTAGTTGAATTTAATTCTATCATTTTGCCATTTGTCTTCTACTTGACCCATATCTCTTTTGTCCTTTATTTCTACTTTATTTTGCTTTCTTTTAGATTAATAAAATATTTTTTATTCTTCATTTTCCTCATCTATTACCTTTCTCATTCTACATACTTATTTTTTTCTGTTAGTGATTCACCTAGAGATTACAGCATGCATCCTTGCCTTGCTATTGCTCACCTAAAATTGTCCCTTTACCACTTTCTGAATAATGAGGTACTTTATAAAACTTTCTTCTATTTACCTCTAACCCTTTTATGCTCTTGTGTATAATTCTATAAATACTCTAAAAGCTATCATCATCATCATTATTGTTGTTTTCAACATTTAATACTCATGCAGATTTATCTGATTGATTGATTGATTGATTGGTGGGTTTTGTTCCTATCTTCGTTACTGTGCTTCCATGTGGGATAATTTCCTTCTGCTTGAAGATACCCTAAGTTTTCTTTTCTTTTTTTTTAATGCTGGTCAATTAGCAGTGGACGGAATGGGTCTTGAACACGGTATCTTCTGTCTGTGTAGGAAGAGTTGGGTAACGGTTGTTGCTTCTCAAGTTACTTTATTTCGAGTGTGCCCTTTGCTTTCTCCTGGTTCCTAGGGTTTCTGTTGAAAAGGCAGCTGTCTGTTCTGTGGTTGCTCCTTGGAAGCTAACGTGAATCTTTGACTCGGGATGCTGCAGTGGTTTTCTCTTTGGCTTGAAGCTAATTAACTGTGTTCCATGTAGCTGTGATTTCTCTTCAGTTTTATTCTGCCTGGAGTTTGCTGAGCTTTTTGAATCTCTGGGTTGGTGTTCTCTGTTTCAGAAAATTCTTGACTCATTTCTGTAATTACCGTTCCTTTCCTGCTGATTGTCCCTCACCTTTGGTGCTCCTGTTTTCCTCCCATTTGTCCTTCCGTCTGTGCCCCGGCTTGGACATTTTCCGTGGACCCATTGTGCGGCTCACAGACCCTGCACTCTGCTCCGCCCAGCCTCCTGTTAGTCTTATCCTGGGGCTTCCCTGTTTCAGAGTTTGCATTTTCCAGTTCTGTGAAATGCCCATTTCATTTTTAACGTGTGTTTTGGTTCTGTATTTCAAAGCCTCCAGTTTCTCATTCATTTTCTCCGTCTTTTCCTCTTAGTTTTGAACGTGTTCATTATTTCAAAGTTTTTGTTTGCTGACACTGGTATCTCGGACCTCCATTCCTCTGCTGGTGTGTTCTGCTTTTTTTCCTTCTCTTCATTGTGTGGTACACTTACACACACATCTGTGCACAAACACCACGTGCACACACACACACACACCCGGGATCATTTCTGTACGTGGGACAATCGCAGTTCTGTGTGTGACTCCTTCACCTGACCTTCTGTCATAAGTACGTTCCACATGATTGAGCTTTTGCCAGCATTATCTAGAGATACCGTAGTGTCCCACCGTAACAGGTAACATCCTTTTATTGATGGACATTTAGGGCATTTCCACATCTGAGACTCTGTCCTAAACAATTAATTAAAATTTTGTCCCAAGGATGTTTAATGTGGTGTTTCTGAGAACTAAGCCAAGTAGAGAGGGTATTTGAAGTCTTGGGTTGAGAAATTGCTCACCAGGCTGCCGGCTTCTTGAGTTCAGCAGCTGTGCTTAGGGTTTGGGATCCGTAGTGTTAGGGCCGTTTATGCGTGTCGTTCCGAGCCTCGTCCACCAGCTGCCCATCGGGCGCTTGTGGGTCAGATGTGTGCTGAGCCTGCGTCTGACTTTGAACAGGCCCTGACCACGTGCAGTTCTGGCTCACCGTGGCAGCAGGGAAGGACATGCTCAGTGGCCTGCCACTAGTTCTGGGACCCCCGTGAGCTCTGGGCTCCTGGTTTATCAGTGACAGCAGCTCATCACCTGCTGGTCTCAGTTTCCCTTGTCTGTGAAGTGACAGTGTTCTCAGCCTGTCACGGCCCTCGGGCAGCGATGGAAACGTATGTCCGTGCCGTCCAGAATGGAGCCACTAGGCACCTGTGGCCACCAGGCCCTTGAAATGTGACGAGTGTGACTTAGGAACGGAGTTTTTAACTTTCTTACGTTTTAATTAGTTTACATTTAAACAGGTTGCCCCACGTGGCTAGCAGCTGTTGTACTGGACAGCCTGGTCTGGGTGGGGTCAGCGTTCACTTAGTGGCATGCAGTGGTCTTCACCCACTCTGATTCTGACGTTTGCGGTCTTCGCTCGTCTTTATTTTCATCTATTTATTTTGTCACTGGTGCTCTGAGTATCAGACACTCCTTTCTGTGTATGAACAGATTACATGCTTTTCCCTCTCTGCGCTGTTTTAACAGGGACATCTCCACGGGGACAGTAATTTGCCTGAGCAGGACACTAAAAATATAAAGTAGGCCGAATTAGAGAAGAAGGGATTTTGCTGGAAAGTAGCCTCTGTTGCAAAACTACTGAAGTAAATGGAGGCATTGCTGGCTGGGCACACAGCACCTGCCGTTAGCGCTGCGATTTCCCTTTGACCAGGTTAACAATTTAAACTTATGACTCAGTTTTCTCTTGTAAGTAATTGCCATGTGTAAATGAGAATAGTTTCTCTTTGAATTTATGGTACAAATAACATAATTTATAGTTACAGATCTCTTGATCCTCTGGGTCCAGGCAAAATAAATGTAGTATCTAGAGCTGGAATTGGGCAGGATTTTTCTGTGAATCTTAAAATATCTGCTTCGTAAAAGTGGGTTAAGTTATTTTAGAAACTATAAATAGCCACTTGGTAATTAGGTGTTTGGGTTTATTTGTTATAATGGAGTGCTTATTAAAGTTCAGTGCGTTTTTACCCCATGGATCAGAAGCTTTTATAGGCCAAGTGATAAGACGCATTTTCTACATTTCACTCGCTGATTATGACTCATTACAGATGATAGGTGGTCTACTCAACTTTTAAATTCCTGTTTGCTTGTGGAGAATGAAAATTCTCATCTCTTCCGATCGGGCATACTCCAAAATTCTGGACCCATTTTATGTAATATAACCTTACGCTCTATCACATCGTCAAAAGGGAGAAGTGATAACACAGACATGCTCTCTGCCAGAAGTGGGTGGAATGCGGTCTGTCCTGGCTTATCTCTTTCTACCAGGATTCTTCCCTTTTTTCTAGGCAGAGCTTCTTCATGTAGTTAAAATGACATCAGGACTTCATGGGAATGCAGGTTCCTGCAGACACAGCCCTGTCTGGTCACCGAGAATGTAATGACATTCCCCACGCCGTTACCGGCCAGTTTGGTGTCTTCCCTCGCCCAGCGGGGTGGCACTGACAAGATTGATGTCCCGCTGTGCACTCCGGGAGCGCTGGCCCGGTTGGGGATGGGCGCTGGCACACCTGCCCGTGTGCGTGGCCGTGTTTGGAGAGCGCACAGCGACAGGGACAGTGGGATTGTAGCACTTGCCATCTGGACTCTTCCTTTTAATTTTATCCTCACCATTTTTAAGAAAAGAAAATTGATGATTTGTGTTTTGGGGATCAAAACATTGTTCCACACGGAAAGCTGTGTTTTATCAGTATTTATAAAAGGAAACTGCTGTCCAGCCCAAGGTGTCTGGAATTTTCAGTCACTCTGAATCTTCTTCCAGCCCACCCCCTCCTCCGAAGCCACTTTGATCCACCTTAGTCCTGCACCGTTTTTATTTGCTCTTCGCGTGTGATCCAGTAACAAAAGTACATTTAAAAATTTATGCATGTTTAATGAATGACCACTGAGAGGAGAGACTACTTTTATAACGAGATTAATACCTTGGCTCAAGGGACATAACATTTTAGTAAAATCAAAATTTGTGTAGTTATCCTAGCTGTGCTTTCAACCTCTGGCTTCCTTATAAAAATGTCTAAGTAAAACACTGGTATCCATCTCTGGCTCTTGTTCCCATTTGCGTTATGTGGCCTGACCTGGAACCCTGACCAGGGTGTGATGTCTGGGCCAGGGCCTCCCAGTGCACCTCACATCAGCCTGGGCGACCTTGGGACGTGGGCGTGTGCCTCAGTGCCCGCAATCTCCACGCTTAGATGTTTCTGGAAAGAAGTAGTGTTTTGTGTGGTTTTAAATAAACTCGTACATAGTGTTTCCCCTTTTAATTACTACATCTTCATGTAGTAGTCTTGATGGTATTTGTTTTTTCCTTTTCCTTTTTTGCCAAGAGAGGCCTATTGGGGTGGAAGCTGTGGAGCAAATATTCTGAATGGCTTCCCATTTTGAGAAGGAGGACCCTCATTTCTTCGTCTGACTTATAATGTGATAAAGAGCTGCCGGCCAGTTGAAACTAATCTCAATTTATGATCTATGTCACCTTTTTATTTCCCAGCCCCAGCTCACATTCCCCACCCCAGACCTGGGTCTCTGTACCAACCAAAGTGTCTCCGAGGCAAACATGCAGTGTCGTGGTTCTGAATCCCAGAGGCTGCGGGGAGGGGTTTTCATTGAGAATTTTAATGCACGTCTGCCGGCTTTCCCCAGTGTGTGGGCAGTGTGCCCTCTCAAGGGCGGCTGATGAGGGCCCTGCAGACGCTTCTTGTCTTCCCGAGGCCCATCTACCCATTTCTCAGCGGCCGGTCTTTGGGTTCAGGACAGACCTTGCCATGTACATGGATGCCGGTGGAACGGGGTTTTTTTACTTTTTATTTGAATAATTTTACACCGGTAGAAGAGTTGCACAAATAGCACAGACGTTTCTCCGCCCCGTCCATCTAGTGCCGCCCGTTGTCAATGCCTTCCGTCACCTTGCACAACCTCGTGCGGGCACCACCACCAGGGAGCGAAGTACAACGCATCGGTGCATTCCTCAGTGTTGGGTCCTGCTCCGAGTCTTGTTCATGGCTCACCACGTGTCCCGCTCCTGTCCTTTTTCTCTTCTGCCGTCCAGCCCAAGGCCCCACATGGCGTTTACTGACCATCTGTCCTTTGTTTCTACTCTGTGACAGTTCCTATTTCCTTGCTTTTTTGTGACCTGGATGCTTTTGATGAACGCTGGTCAAGTATTTAGCAGGATGTCCCTGATTTGGCTTTGTGATGTTGGCTCATGATCAGATTGAGTTTCGCGTTTTTGTTAAAAAGAGCACAGAGGGTTCGGACGCCTGGGTGGCTCAGTTGTTAAGCGTCTGCCTTCGGCTCAGGTCATGGTCCCAGGGTCCTGGGATCGAGCCCCGCATCAGGCTCCCTGCTCCACGGGAAGCCTGCTTCTCCCTCTCCCACTCCCCCTGCTTGTGTTCCCTCTCTCCCTGTCTCTCTCTGTCAAATAAATATAAAAATCTTTAAAAAAAAAAAAAAAAAAAAAGCACAGAGGGGATGTTCCCTCTCAAGGCATCACACCATGAGGTATGTAACGCCCACATGTCAGGCACCGGGAATGCTAACCTTGTTCACTCGGGTAAGGTGGAATCTGTCATGTCTCTCCAACTATTGAGTTACTGTTTCCCCCTGTGAAGTTAAGTACGTTGGGGGAGATATTTTGAAACCATGCAGACCTCTTGGTTCTCAGGCTTTCACCAACTAATTTTTGCATCCGTTGATGTATCTTGCCTGCAATAATCATTGCTGTGTTGTTTGCCTGATGTTACGTATTTCCTTCATCTTTCTTCATTTACTACTTGGAATTCTTAAGGAAGAGCTGTTCTTTCTCTCCCATTTATTTTCTGTGAGGAATTATTGGTACTAGAATGGACGCTTGGATATTTTTTCACATTGTGGGTTTTAGGAAATATTGTCTTTACTTATTTCGTTACTCAAACAGCTTTGACTTTGGCTCTTGGGAACTCCTTGGGGTTGACTCCTGTATCTTCGTGACATGCCCATCCTTCTTCTAGCGCTTCCTTACTTTCTGGCACCACGTATAATCCAGACTTATCTTGTATTTTCCTTGCCCCAGTCCTGGATTCAGTCACGTCCACAGGGAGCCCAAGTACCTTTTCCTGGAAGATGATATTTAGAAACCCAGATCTGGGCCCCGGTGTGCTTGTTGGTGCTGACGTTCTGTGACTCTGACCCTTCTCAGTGGACAGGGCTGGGGATCTGCATAGGACACTGCATCATGCCTGCGCATCATCGTGCATCCTGTCTTGACTTCTCAGTGGACAGGGCAGGGGACCTGCATAGGACACTGCACCATGCCTGCGCATCATCACGCATCCTGTCTTGACTTCTCTGTTGGTCATCTGCACACATATTAAACACCGCGAGTTTGTCTTGACACCTCCAATTCAAATCCAACACGGCAGGTTTCCTTGTAGCCTCTACCCTTCTCTGATAGTGAGAACTTGGCTCTCGGGATCCACAGTGTACTCTCTACATAACGGGAAGTGAGCAGACGGAGGGGGGAAACGCGTTTCTGTCACTGCACTGTGATCACCAATGCGGGTGGGTCTGCTCGGCAAAATCCTATTTGTGAAGGAGAGTATTTCCTGTGCTTGCTTGGCAAAAAAGTCGTCTATGGAATTTTTCTAACTACTCACGTAAGTGTGGTTAAGAATTTGGGGTTGAGGTTGGACTAGGATAGACAGAAAATGAACTACCTTTGTTTCAAAGTAGATGGCATGTTTCCAAATAGGGGGACCAGCTAATTTGCTTATTTTTCAAATATCCAAATATTTCATGTTGAGAAGAAATTAAAAGAAATATTGAGGGTCCTCTACTATTAATTTTATGTGAATAATAATTTTCTTTTATAGCATTCTCTCTTAATTTAGGGCTTATTTGTTGTTGTTGTTAGTCCATTGTCTTTTCATTCCCATTTTTTGTTGGATTGGTTCTTTTTACCTACATGTGATTCATTATGAATCTCACTTCTGTTTGTTATAATCACAGATATTAAAATTTCATGACATTAACATGAAGCCCTCTAAAAGTTCTTATTGTACTTTCATATAACAGGGGTCATACCATATTCATACTTAGAGGTGTGATAGTCAAAAGTTTCAAAGTATTCTGTGTCTTTATGGACACTGTGGTATGTGAGGTCTTATACCTGACTCCTATTTCATGAAGTTTTCTTACTGGAATTGAGTTTATTGAAAGCAAAGGACTATAAAACTTAGCAGACAAAAATTCAAACTTATCATTGTTAGTTTTCATCAGATGAGGATTGGAAATTGTTGGACATCTTTATGAAGTATCCAGATCTTGGTGTAGGGAGGGCAGAGCATTTAGATGTCTGTGCAGGATTCCTCACCCTCCTTGACCCTGGCTGCAGTGGTCAGGCGTGCAGTGTCCTGGAGATGAACCCAGACCCACACTGGATGTTTGGTCGTATTTGTTACTGCGGAATAACCAAGCCCGTTCTGACTGATACAGTGAGGACTGTGTTTGTGTCTAGGAGATAGTTATGAGTCTAGCAAAAGTGTAGGCTTTGTAGTGTGTTGGATTTGACCTTGAATACTCACCTACTACTTGCATGCTGTGCCCTTGGGCTGTTTCTTTAACCTCTCAATCTGTTTTCTCATCTACAAGTAATTTGTTCTACCTTAGGTTTGCTGGGAGGAGTAAATGAGATAATGTATGTAAAGCACCTGGCCCCGTGCCAGACATGTGCAGCTAATAAATTTCGTTCCTACTCAGCTAGACCTTCCGATAGTCCGTTGGCATGAGGTCACCTCTGTAAAGCCGCAGAAGCGTTCTTTTTCTGGGATGTTTGCTTTTTGACAACAAAGGAAATAGATGATCCCAGGCTATTTTATCTTGCCTTATAAAAGGGAGTTAAAACAAGGTATGGAGAATGTGTGCCAGAGGTGTGGTGTGAAGTCCTAGTTGTGTTTCCCCGAGGAAAGCTGCAGCTGAGGTCCGAGGCCACCCCCCCACCCCCGCCGTGGGAAGATGTGTGCGTGGGGAGCGGCCCCCTGCCCTCCTGACAGCCTGCACAACTGGAGTGCTCCCTGTCACCTGTAATTAACTCACAGAGAAACCATTGTGGGCACTCACAGATTTCTCCCTTCATTCTTGTCTTTAAAATCAAGTTACGTCTTTTTTTTTTTTTTTGAGCAATAAACTTTTGAAGAAAATGAGGACTCTAGAACAGATGTAGTGACAGGGTAATCCGCTGACTGTGGTTTGCAGTATTACTCACGCAGACCTGATGGAGATGGCCAGTTTTAAAAGCAGCCATACCCAAACACAACATAAAAATGCATGTGGGCTAGAAATGCACTTTTTCTGTTTATGACTCTACTCCTTATTTCATTTATATTTAAAACTGAGTTGACGAATATGAATACGGATATTTAGAGTTATTGTAACGTCATATTTGTTTATGTGCATGGACCATATCTTACAGTTTAAAGGGAGAGCAGTTAATGGTTTTGCCCACACTGCTTGGGATTTCTCCTTCTTCTTTTTCTTTTTTTTTTTTTATTATCCTCCAGCTTCTATTCTTCAGGTGTGTAGCTATTTTAGTATTATGAAGGATGATGGATGATGCCGGAAAGTTTCTTTGGAAGCAATTCTGATATTGTGCAATGCACTTGGGGGTCAGCTACACTTGACTGATGCATGATTTATCCCATGTCCCTGCCACTTCCTGAGATAAAGCTGCTGTTTTATCAAAAATGCCAGCAACTGTGATTTAGAATTTATAAAGCTCCGTTTTCGAATAATTGTTCTGATTATTTTCTGCCTTGGCAATAAAATGATAAAGGTAATTGTACACAAATGTGAGATAGCACCAAAATACAATAAAATTAATGTGAATTAAGCTGGAGAAAGAACAGCAAATAAAGCCTAAACCCAGCAGGAGAAGAGAAATAATAAAGATCAGAGCAGAAATCAATGAAATAGAAACCAAAAGAGCAGTAGAACAGATCATCGAAACTAGGAGCTGGTTCTTTGAAAGAATTAACAAGATTGATAAACCCCTGGCCAGACTTATCAAAAAGAAAAGAGAAAGGACCCAAATCAACAAAATCATGAATGAAAGAGGAGAGATCACAACAACACCAAAGAAATACAATTATAAGAACATATTATGAGCAACTCTATGCCAGCAAATTAGATAACCTGGAAGAGATGGATGCATTCCTAGAGATGTATCAACTACCAAAACTGAACCAGGATGAAATAGAAAACCTGAACAGACCTATCACCACTAAGGAAATTGAAGCAGTCATCAAAAATCTCCCAAAAAACAAAAGCCCAGGGCCAGATGGCTTCCCACGGGAATTCTACCAAACATTTCAAGAAGAATTAAAGCTATTCTTCTGAAACTGTTCCAAAAAATAGAAATGGAAGGAAAACTTCCAAACTCATTTTATGAGGCCAGCATTACCTTGATCCCAAAACCAGACAAAGACCCCATCAAAAAGGAGAATTACAGACCAATATCCCTGATGAACATGGATGCAAAAATTCTCACCAAAATACTAGCCAATAGGATCCAACAGTACATTAAAAGGATTATTCACCATGACCAAGTGGGATTTATCCCTGGGCTGCAAAGTTGGTTCAACATCCGCAAATCAATCAATGTGATACAATACATTAACAAAAGAAAGAACAAGAATCATATGATCCTCTCAATAGATGCAGAAAAAGCATTTGACAAAGTACAGCATCCTTTCTTGATCAAAACTCTTCAGAGTATAGGGATCGAGGGTATATACCTCAATATCATAAAAGCCATCTATGAAAAACCTACAGCGAATATCATTCTCAATGGGGAAAAACTGAGAGCTTTCCCCCTAAGGTCAGGAACGCGGCAGGATGTCCACTATCACCACTGCTATTCAACATAGTACTGGAAGTCCTAGCCACAGCAGTCAGACAACAAAAAGAAATCAAAGGCATCCAAATTGGCAAAGAAGAAGTCAAACTCTCACTCTTTGCAGATGATATGATACTTTATGTGGAAAACCAAAAGACTCCACCCCAAAACTGCTAGAACTCATACAGGAATTCAGTCAAGTGGCAGGATCTAAAATCAATGCACAGAAGTCAGTGGCATTCCTATACACCAACAACAAGACAGAAGAAAGAGAAATTAAGGAGTCGATCCCATTTACAATTGCACCCAAAACCATAAGATACCTAGGGATAAATCTAACCAAAGAGACAAAGGATCTGTACTCAGAAAACTATAAAATACTCATGAAAGAAATTGAGGAAGACACAAAGAAATAGAAAAACGTTCCATGCTCATGGATTGGAAGAACAAATATTGTGAAGATGTCAATGCTACCTAGAGCAATCTACACATTCAATGCAATCCCCATCAAAATACCATCCACTTTTTTCAAAGAAATGGAACAAATCATCCTAAAATTTGTATGGAACCGGAAAAGACCCCGAATTGCCAGAGGAATGTTGAAAAAGAAAAGCAAAGCCGGCGGCATCACAATTCCGGACTTCCAGCTCTATTACAAAGCTGTCATCATCAAGACAGCATGGTACTGGCACAAAAACAGACACATAGATCAATGGAACAGAATAGAGAGCCCAGAAATGGACCCTCAACTCTATGGTCAACTCATCTTTGACAAAGCAGGAAAGAATGTCCAATGGAACAAAGACAGTCTCTTCAACAAATGGTGTTGGGAAAATTGGATAGCCACATGCAGAAGAATGAAACTGGACCATTTCCTTACACCACACACAAAAATAGACTCCAAATGGTTGAAAGACCTCAATGTGAGACAGGAGTCCATCAAAATCCTAAAGGAGAACACAGGCAGCAACCTCTTTGACCTCAGCTGAAGCAACTTCTTCCTAGAAACATCGCCAAAGGCAAGGGAAGCAAGGGCAAAAATGAACTATTGGGACTTCATCAAGATAAAAAGCTTTTGCACAGCAAAGGAAACAGTCAACAAAACCAAAAGACAACCGACAGAATGGGAGACGATATTTGCAAATGACATATCAGTTAAAGGGCTAGTATCCAAAATCTATAAAGAACTCATCAAACTCAACACCCAAAGAACAAAGAATCCAATCAAGAAATGGGCAGACACATGAACAGACATTTTTCCAAAGAAGACATCCAAATGGCCAACAGACACATGAAAAAGTGCTCAATATCGCTCGGCATCAGGGAAATCCAAATCAAAACCTCAATGAGATACCACCTCACACCAGTCAGAATGGCTAAAATTAACAAGTCAGGAAACGACAGATGTTGGCGGGGATGCGGAGAAAGGGGAACCCTTCTACACTGTCGGTGGGAATGCAAGCTGGTGCAGCCACTCTGGAAGACTGTATGGAGGTTCCTCAAAAAGTTGAAAATAGAGCTACCCTATGACCCAGCAATTGCACTACTGGGTATTTACCCCAAAGATACAAAAGTAGGGATCCGAAGGGGTACGTGCACCCCAATGTTTATAGCAGCAATGTCCACAATAGCCAAACTGTGGAAAGAGCCAAGATGTCCATCGACAGATGAATGGATAAAGAAGATGTGGTATATATATACAATGGAATATTATGCAGCCATCAAAAGGAATGAGATCTTGCCATTTGCAACAACGTGGATGGAACTGGAGGGTATTATGTTGAGTGAAATAAGTCAAACAGAGAAAGACATGTATCATATGATCTCACTGATATGAGGAATTCTTAATTGTAGGAAACAAACTGAGGGTTCCTGGAGTGGGGGGTGGGGTGGGAGGGATGGGGTGACTGAGTGATAGACACTGGGGAGGGTATGTGCTCTGGTAAGCACTGTGAATTGTGCAAGACTGTTGAATCTCAGATCTGTACCTCTGAAACAAATAATGCAATATATGTTAAGATAAAAAAAGAAGAAGAAGGTAGCGGGAGGGGAAGAATGAAGCGGGGCAAATCGGAGGGGTAGACGAACCATGAGAGACTATGGACTCTGAAAAACAAACAGGGTTCTAGAGGGGAGGGGGGTGGGAGGATGGGTTAGCCTGGTGGTGGGTATTGAGGAGGGCACGTTCTGCATGGAGCACTGGGTGTTATACACAAACAATGAATCATGGAACACTACATCTAAAACTAATGATGTAATGTATGGGATTAACATAAGAATAAAAAAATAAATAAAAAAATTAACGTGAATTAGCTTGACATGTCGATGAGAAGTATTTATGAAATGTCGTGTTGCAATAAGGGAGGGCGATATTATAGCTGGAAGGTGAGTTATTGCCTTAATGTAATACTCCTTGAAATTTAAAAAAGAGACTCTTTCTATTGAGGGTGATTGTGCTTTTGAAATTAAGTTGAAGTGATTCTTATAATTGGCAACAATAATGCATTTTTAAGGTAATATCTTTTATTTTGTTATGCCCAGTTGCATTACCTTTTATTTAGCAGTTTCTGGCTCCCCTTTTCTAAACGTCGGGTTGAGGCTGATGTAAATTCTGTTGGATCCAGGGGCTCGGATGTTTTATTCTCTTTTCAGTATTTCCTCTGGTGTAAATGTTAGCAGATTTTTAAAGAATATTTTATTAAATCACTTAGATATCAAAGGTTAAATATCACAGTTATGTTTTTAAAGAAGTTTAAGGAACGTTCTTATGAGTGGGTTTTGTCTTCCTGTCTTTGTATGCATGCTGGGGATTTCCTATCACAGTGTAATGGTTTCCATCAGGGGCAGACCCGGGTCCCCCTTTAAGTACACGTGGTTTATAATCTGCCCTTCACAATCCCAAAATGAAGTTCATAGGTAATATCTACCTACATATACTAGTGTTAAAAAATCTTAACAGTAAGATACAAGTAAAGGGACAGAATTTATAACGCAGTCCTATGTGTTCAGAACAGAAATAGCCGGGCGGGACTCGGCTGGAACGTGCGGTGAAGTGAGCGCGTGTGTGCACCCTGAGTGTGGCAGCTAGGAAAGGGCCCAGGCCAGTTTGCTCTGTGGCATTGACATCAGCCCCACGGCTTTTCCGAAATGGTGGATGACTTTCTGTAAAGTTCCAAAGAAGATGGAGCCCGTGTTTCCGCTGAGTTGTAGGCTGCTCGCAATCCTGCAAAAGCCCTGTGTGTGCGGAAACCTCGCAGCAGGTCTGCATGCGCACAGGATGAATGTGGCTGTGCTTTGGGTGTGTTGCAGGACTTTGGAAAGTGTCACAGGATGCAGGATGACTCTGATCCCACATTTTCCAGAACATTCTGCATTCCTGACTCCTGCCCTTTGCATGTTCCTAGCTCAGGCAGTCACTGTGACAAATGAAACCGCCTTCAGATTCCCAACACCCTCTGTTGAGAAAGACAGGTGAGGACCCCCAGTTTGGAGCATCAGACCGCAGCCAGGTTCTAGTTTTGTGGGGACCTCCCAGGGGCCCTCCTGATGAGGGGCCTGCGCCATCGCGCATCACCGGGGCAGCTGGATGGGTGATCCTCCCCGTGGGCGTGTGCTTCCACCAGCTGCCCATTTGTACCCAGGTCTGTGTGCCTGGGTGTGTTTTCTGTTTGTTTTCTTCTGACTTGCTGATAAAGTTTCTAGCAAAGACCATGGGAGATCTGGAAACCAAGGCCAACTTCGGGACGTGTCATAGAAACGAGCAGCATGTGCCTCCTTTTGTTGCTTTTGGGAGGATGACTCTGGTCTGCTGTTTCCCTAGAGAATGAAGTATTGTGAGCAAATGTGCCCAGGGAACGTATAGTAGAATTTTCCCAGGAAAATAAAACCAGTGAGATTTCTTCCAGGAACAGTAAGTGGAATGAGTGAAATCAAGTAAGTGAAATAAGGCGATCTAGCGGTCGATGGCATCTCCTGAGGCCCCCTTCTGTTTTCTGGTCAGTGAGCTGCACACCGTTGTATTAGCCTCCTGGTCTCCCTCCACTTAGACAAAGATGAAAACTACGTGGTAAGAAAGGGCTTTGTGATTAGCCCTGCGTGCGTTTATATGTTAAATTTAGGCCAACTAAAATATTAAATATCAAGCTGTGTGTTTCAATGTCATGTGTAAATATCATGTATGATAAAAATGGAGTACTCCTTTTTTTTTTTTTTTTGGAATTTTGACTTAAGGCTGCATTTTAGGGGATATAAAGTTACCATGGAGATCAGTCACTTGGTGGCTCTTGGTCCTAATGTGGGTGTATTCCAGCTGGTCTTTTCTTTGGAAATGGTTGAGTTGCTCTTGGTGAGTTCTGTACCTCAGGTCCTTGATTTGGGTTTTGCTTGTTCTTGCTCATGGTGTCTGATTTCCATGTGCTTCTGGTGCTTTGTACCAGAAATTGCATTGGATTGCATTGGACAGTTCTTCGTTATTTGCTCGTAAGAGTCACGTGGAGCCTGAGACGATTGCCCTCGACCCTCCAGGGTTTGCATTTCCTTGGGGCAGTGCTGAGTGTGCGAGATGTCCTGGGATCCCCGGGGCCTGGGGAGCTTGGAATTTCTAGTTGTTTCTCGTATCCCTTCGTGAGCCTAGTGGTTGTAACGGGATGATTTCACCCCGCAGGGGATGCTTGTCCCTGAGACATTTCTGGGTACCACTGCTGACGAGGTGATGCTGGCATCAGTGAGTGGAGGCCAGGGATGCAGGTAGATATCCCGCGGCACGTAGGTCCCACCTCGGCCGCAGTGGTCTGGCCCCAGCTGTCAGTGGTGCTGTGGGTGATCCCAGTCGTGATCTGTAGGTATCACTTGTGTGAAGCCCAGCTGCCTCTTGTCCCACCCGAGGCGTTCTGGTTACCCGTCTTTTATCCGTGGCGCGATGCTCTCGGGCAGGATTCCCTTTCTGCCATCTTTGACTCTTCCCCGGCTTTCCTCGGCCTCTTCCACCCCAGCCACACGCACAGCAGAGACCGTCCCAGTGCCATGGGTTTTCTGAGAGTCCTGTGCCTCTCCACTCGCTCCTCAGCCCCACCTGGGGCAGGGACTCCCCCACCACCGTCGGTGAAATGACCGATATCGTGCAGGTGGATCTCCGAGCGGGCATGTGCACTTCCTGTCCTGCTCAGCACCGACTCCTCACTGAGACCGGGGACACCCACGTCCCAGGCCTCACACTGCTCTGAGGCCTCAGCCCGGCCCAGTGCTTACCCCCTTCATCGGCTTGCAATCTATCTGTCCAGCAGCCCTCTGCTTACCATTTGTGGGACTCTTGCCCCATGGTTTTCTTTTCTCTGTGTCTTTGCACACTTACTTACAAATACCTTCTTCACCGACCCCTTTTGAACTCCTACCCATCCTTCAAAACTCCTCCTCCCAGAGAGATTTTCTTGGTCCTTGAATTTGGATGTCTTATTTTTCAAGGAATCTTCTCTGAGCATTTTTCTCTGGGTCTTTATAGGGCGACATACACAGACGGGAGCCGATCCTGAAGCCAGACTGAATCAGGATTCCGGGCCTGGCTCTGCCATTCGGTAGCTCTATGTCCTCGACCGGCTTATGTAAGATCACTATAAGCCTCAGTTTTCCTGTCTCTAAAATGAGGTTTTAACACTGCGGTGCTTATTGGGGTTACAGTGGAGAACCAGGCAAGCTGGGGCGGATCCCCTCGCTTCCAGCTCACCCCCCGCCCCGGGTTGGCTTTGCTTGGCTCCAGTCTGTGCACTGACTCCAGTGCTTGGGTGCTTGGGTGCAGACCTCCCCGGGGAGGGAGCCCCGAGCTTATTCTGTCCCCTGTACCCTTAAGTATTGATGTAAGATCCCCCTGTCTAACAGCGTGTCGATGGACAATAGCCAGGGGAAGAAGGGGTGGGGCGGAGATGCAGCAGGTCCTTCCTGAATGAAGCCCAGACCCGCGATTCGCATGTGGAGGGAGGCTGCCTGGTTGGAGCTGCCCAGTCCCTGCGGAGCCCACACCACGGAAGCCCTGGCTCGAACACGGCCCCCTGGAGGGGATGGGGTCCTCAGGCGTGATCTGAAGAGGATACTGCTGCACTGGGGACGTGGGAACCCCAGCAGTGAGCCTTTCCAGTAAACTGTGGAGTCCTGCATCCAAGCACGAGGGGAGGAGGGCCGAGATGGGTATTTACGACCTGAGCTGTTGGAAGCTCGCTGGCAGAGACTCCGGTCGGTGGGCCAAAATGACAAATGCCTTTTGTGCACCTTTTTATTGTGCAGCCTCGCACTCTGTTTCTTTCAACTGTGCTGTGTTTGCTAGTGTTTTGATTGTATTAGTTACGTGTGAGGTGAAGAAACCTTTCAGTCCCACAAAGTAAATATGGATCTGCTTTCAGTACATTTTATCTGTTAAGTTTCAGCAGCCAGGAAGCAGCCTGGAGCTTTTCCTTTTATTTCACCGCAGGTTTTAGGGTTTGGATCAGAGATACAACATTTGCTAAACCACTAGGTTCCAGGTGGTATAAGTCCTTTGCAGGGTGGTGACGCCTTCTGTTCTCCGAGGTGTGGGTTTGGGCCAGTCCCCTGCTTCCTTCTCTCCTGGGAGAGGCCCCCAGGTTTTCAGGAGCCCGTGATGGAGCCCTGTAGGACGTCTCAGACTGTGTCCGTCTCCAGCCCTTTGGTCACAGCAGTTTTTTCACGGACTGATGGCTGACAGGGGTGAGGTTAGATTGTAGTGTGAAAACCCTCTTCCCGGGGATTCTAAGGGCCGCACCCCCTTCAGCCCACCCTCCCCTTGCCAACCCCTACCTTAAGGAGCACCTGCGTGGAGACGAATGCTCTCCTACGTGACAGGGCGTGGGAAGCATCAGAGTGCCCTGCTCCCAAGGGTCCAGAGGGAACAGGTGTGCCAGAGGAAGGGGGGAATGGCACCGTGGGGTCTGGAGAGCTAGGGGTGGGGCAGTGAGCATCAGGTCGTCCGCAGTTGAAGGCGGTGTGTTGATCAGGAGGCTGGAAGGAGGTCCAGTGCGTCTTAGTGAGAGGGTACTGACCTCTCCTGTATAAGAGATTTAGTTCTTTTGGAAAACCAGTCTCAGGCCAGATTGCTCACCTGCTTGAAAAAAAAAAAACAAAGGTAATATTTTCTGTCATGAAGGTTCCTGGATATGGCTAATTACTTATTTCAAAGAATCAATCAATAAAATGAAATTTAATGAAATCAAATCGTTTGGCCAGTTGTTTCAAGAAAGTAGCCCTGGTGGGTTTGATTTGAGGAAGCCTTTTGTGTAATTTCCACGTGAAGCCGAGTCCTTGTCCGTCGTTAGGCTTTGCAAGGGTTGTGTTTGCTTTTTCCTTTTGGGTTGAAATTTTTGCCTTTCCTATATGAGATGTTTATTATTGCTATCCAAAAGTATCTGGAATATATATTGCTTTAAGCTGTGGGATAAAGTTTACTCTCATGATGGTTTAATTTTTATTGCGTTCCCACAGTGTGCGAACTATTGTTCAGATGCCACGCATGGCGATTCCTGCCCCGCGAGACCACATTCAAAATTGCATCTCCCGTCCATGCCACATGCTCGAGAACTGTACAAACCTGTGATTCCTGTACTCATTTCTGTGGGCTCTTCCTCCTTGTGTTTGCCTGGCACGTTAATATTTCTTTGTACTCTCATGTTATTTCTGTAGAAAAAGTTGTGCTTTACCAAGTAGAAAATATTTTATAGTAATGGTGGTTAATTATTTTAGTTCCAAGTTGTTGAAAATTGATAGAACAACTAAATCTTCAGCATAAATTCTACTGTAGAATGATTTAGAGATGATATAATTGCTATGTTTTGTTTTCCCGTTTATCCAGAGGTGACTTTAGGCAAGTAATTCTATTCTGCCAGACAATTTATTTCTCTAACTATGATCTATTTAGCTTTTCCTTGGTTATATATGATTCTAGGATATAAAGTCTGCTTATTTCATTGAAATCTATATATATATATAATATTTAAATTTTTTAAAAATTAACTTTTAAATATTAAAAAGCTTCTGTCTACTAGCTTTTTTTTTTATTTTACAGATTTTATTTATTTGACAGAGACAGAGACAGCAAGAGCAGGAACCCAAGCAGGGCGAGTGGGAGAGGGAGAAGCAGGCTTCCTGCCGAGTAGGGAGCCTGATGTGGGACTCGATCCCAGGACTCTGGGATTATGACCTGAGCCGAAGGCAGAGGCTTAACGACTGAACCACCCAGGCGCCCTGTACTAGCTTTTGATAAAAGAGTGACACGAAATTGTTCCAGAGCCAACATTTAAGAGGAAGAAGAGCCAAGGGTCTGGGTGCATCCCCAAACTGGACACTGTGCAGGCAATGGGCATAATCATCAGGCTTAGTGTTGGAAGGGAAGTCAGAGGCCTGTTGGTCCTGCTTAGTGCACATACTGGAAGTAAGAGAGCAGAGGTCTCCATTCTGCCTGCCTGCATGTCTCCAGCCCGGGCAGCTCCCCTCAGCGGCTGCACTTCTGCCCAGGGAGCCCCCTTCTCTGTCTTCTCGGAAGACCACAGGGGACCAGAAGAACACCAGCAGTTACTAAGTGGGAGTCAGCGAAGAATAGGAGATATCATGCACCACAGAAATGATACCTTGGAGAATATTTGTTGGATATTTTGTAGAGGCTAAAATATAATACAGTTGTCAAAAATATGTGGTTTTGTGGGAAGCCACATGTCTTGGGGGAAACACTGGGATTGTAGGTAAGAGTGGGTGAAGTGCTGGCGTATGGTGTACAAATTCTGTGTCCTGCTCCCTGGGGCCCCTCTCAGCAGTGTGGGGGAGGGCACGTGCTTGCCAGAGAGCTGGGGGTCACCTCCCCGGTGCCTCTTGCACCCAGAGCCCTCAGCACATAAGCTCACGGTCCACTCACGGTCCGCTCACCGTGGCTGTGGAATGGCATTCAGTGCACTCGCCGACCTCTCTGCATGGCTGTGAGCCCTGGTGGGGCTGAGCACGCTGCAGAATGGGGCTGGTGGCGGCGGCACAAGGATGGCCTGGGGAGGCCCTTAGACACTCAGCTCGGCTGATGAATAGTATGGCGGGAACCACGGATCTTGTGGAAGACTCTGGAATGGAAGTGTGAAAATGGGTGAGATGTGGGTCATATGGGAACTCTGTCTGACAGGTCTAAAGCTGTGTCGTAAATCATAGGCTTGCTGGTTATTTCAGTTAATTTCATAATTTTATTGATCTGTATCAGTTATGTGCCAAGGAAGATTTTTAGGATGCTTACAGGAGTGTGTATACTTACAAAAATGGAAAATACACACGAAATAGAGGAGGGAATCAGGCACAGGAAATAGGGCAGGGGTATAAACAAGGCTGGTATTCCAAATATGGGGCACACGTTTTCTGTAAAATGGCTCAGAATAGGATGAGAATTAAGCAGGGAGCTTCTTAGTGTCCAAAGCAACGATGGGGTCCAGACGAATTGCTGTAAGCGTTATAAAGGTTTGACATAAGTATTTTGTTTAACAAAACCATTTTCAGCTGGCTCTCAGTTTTTTAGAGTGAGATGGACACCTTCTCAGGGGTATTTGGGTATATTAGTGTATGCAAAGGGCCGCAGATGTCTAGATGGTACTGGGGGGCTCAGCGCCCTGACTCAGCTTCATCTGTTCAGTTCAGGATCTGTATGCGGCACCCACGCCACCTGGGAGCTGGTGGGGCTGCAGACCCTGCCCCACTCCACCCCCGCTGAATCTGCATTCCCCGAGACCCGTGATCACCTGCCCCGGAGTGCACTGGCACTTGGGTGGGCTTTCCTCCCAAAGCTGTCTTCTTCTCTGTGGGTCAGCTGTTATCTTCCCAGGTCAAGGGTTTAAAGCAGGGCTGAGTCCTGGGCATGTGGCTGGCGAGAAAGGGCAGCAAATTCAATTTACCGAGTATCCACTCTGCAGATACCGTAGCCAGGGACTCGCAGGAGGCAGAACGAAACAAGCGTCGATTCCGCCCTCACAGTCCTAAAGAAGAGGGACGGCGAGGTGCCAGCACGGTCCCTAGAGTTCACTCCCTTGAGCTGTCATTTACTCATTTACTCGGGCATCAGAATTTCACATGCTTATGGGCTGCATGGAGTGTTGCTTACTTGATGCTTCTTCATATTCACCCAGTTCTGATTTAAGCACCTGCTTTAGCCTTGTCCTTAGGAATTCCAGCAAAGACAAGTATTTGATATATTCATTTTATTTTTTTCTGTTACATGGTAATTTAATCCATAATTAATGGAGTATCTAAACTAATCTCCCCCCAGTGCATGTTCAACGCTCTAGAGTCAGACAGCCTCATCCCTGTTACCCACCACGGTGCTCTGGAAAAGTCACTTTTGTGTTTGAGCTTCGGGTTTTTTTGTCATCAGAGAAATGGATGCGCCTAATTTGCGGGCTCTTGTAAGGATTAGAGAGTTATATAGATGCCTGGCACACAGGAAATGCAGGCAAGGTCAGGAAACAGCGAGTCCTCTTATTAGATTGAGTTGTGGGCTAGTGATGCAAAAAACAATGATTGAATTACAGTCTGTAGCGTGCGGTGTCCTGAATGCAAGAAGTGTATTTGATAACATTTATAGCAAGTGTTAGTGAGCCTGTGGAGAAATTGGAACCCTTGTGCACCGTGGGTGGGGACGTGAAATGGGGCAGTTGCTGCGGAAAATCGTGTGCCTGTTCCTCAAACTGTTAAACACAGAATAGCTGCACGATCCAGCAGTTCCACTTCGGAGTATTCACCCAAAAGAATGGAAAGCAGACTCTCAAACAGGTATTTGTCAAGCCAGGTTCATAGCACTGTATGCAAGAGTCGAATGTTGGAAACAACCCAGACATCCATTGTGGAACAAGTGGGTAAGCCAGAAAGGGTGGACCATCCACACAATGGAACGAACATTATCCAGCCTTCAAAAGGAAAGAAATTCTGACAGCTGCTACCACGTGCGTGACCCTCGAGGACATTATGCTCAGCGACATAAGCCAGTCACAGAAGAACACTGAACGATCCCAGCTCTGCGAGGTTCCTAGAGGAGTCCACTGATGGAGACAGAGTGGCATGGTGGGTGGCAGGGCTTGGGCAGTTAGTGTTTAGTGGGGACAGAGTTTCTGTTGGGGATGATAAGAAAGTTTTGGGTAGAGGTACACTGTGAATGTATTTGATGACACTGAATTGTACATTGACAAATGCTTAATATGATAAACGCTATCTTAATTTTAGCACAATAAAAAGAAGTATATTCGGGGCGCCTGGGTGGCTCAGTTGGTTAAGCGACTGCCTTCGGCTCAGGTCATGATTCTGGAGTCCCTGGATCGAGTCCCGCATCGGGCTCCCTGCTCGGCAGGGAGTCTGCTTCTCCCTCTGACCCTCCCCCCTCTCATGTGCTCTCTCTCATTCTCTCTCTCTCAAATAAATAAATAAAATCTTTTAAAAAAAAGTATATTCGATAATTTTTAAACAGAAGGAGCATCTGGGACGTTGTATCTAATGCACCCCATCATTGGTTCAGCTTGGCCCCTGCTGAGTCTCCTGACCGGCACCCGAGGGACCATCCCTGGGCAGGATGGTGAAACCAGGGAAGGTGACAATCTAGTGTTTCATTAGGACACTTGTCATGACTTTCCCAAGTTTGCATGTTTGCTGCCCTCTGGACAGGTGCTGCTAAACTCCCCCACTCTCACTCTGGCTCCTTGTTCCAGCGGTACGTTCCAAACCCTGTGGAGAGTCTTGTAGAAATGGAGAAAATGGCAGTATCCTTTTGTTGAAAAAAACATGAAAGAAAAGATATTTAATGTTAGTTTGCTTGCTAATAGGCTAGGTCTTAGAGTTTAAAGAAGTAGTTAATTATCAAAGCTTTTCATTCTGTGACAGTCTGGATTTTTCTTCTAATTCAAGTTACCTTTGAAATTAACATTGCAGATCCATGAGATTTTCATCTGTGAATATTGTTTGAAGAATTCATTCTGTTGTAATTGAGATAAAATGTACCAGTTAAATTTTGTAATTTTACATTTTTGCTAGTTTTTGAAATACACTGTAGAAGTTTTCCTCATGGTGGTGGGAACATATGAGGGAGATATGATTACATCAATCAATTATTTGAACAAAGATTGGGCATAGCTTACATATGACTTTGTAATAATCCCTATTTCCAAGGAAAAGTATGTGCACAATACTTAGTCTCTGTGTCATTTGTAGATAAATTGGTTACCAGTTGGTCTCTGTTTTTATTAAAACAAAGCTTCTGTGAAGAAGTATGGATTTTATGTATACCTCCTGCATGTGTGTAACAAATGTCTCAAACCAAATAACTTAGGAAGGATGATTTTTCTGTGTTAAACATTGAATTTTCATTTAAACCATTCCGGTTCCTCCTGGCTTGATGTGATGGCTTCCCCCTGCTTTGGCATACAGTGAGCACCCCCCAGGACCCAGGGCCAGCCTCTCCCTGCCCCTTGGCCATCAGCTCCGGACCGGTCGGGTGCACTGGGTGGCGGCTTCTGACTCTGACCTGTCCCCGGCTGACTGACAGGCCTGTGAGAGACAGAGTTGGATGGGCCCCTTCTCTATTGCTCTGCTCCTGCAGTAGCTGGGCATGGGGAGGGGGACAACTTGGGACCAGAGGAGTCAGGAGAGAGAGACACATGCTAACCATCCAGCAGTGTGGCCACCTACAGGTGTGACAGGCCTGCCGTCTGTTCTGAGGGGACACATATGCAGGGTGACTGCATGGTCCATATTGCTGAAGCCTGGGGCAGAGGCAGGGGGTGGGAGGGGTGGGGGGACTCTGAGAGCTCACAGTCCAGCCAGGGATGGGGTTCTAACAGGGTCTAACCTGCACTTTGCAGAGCAGAAAAAATCAGGGCCTTGATTCTGTGTTTGTGACATTATGTTATTCAGCCCATGTCCATTCCAAGCGTTTAGACTAGGCTGGGGTTGCCCATCCAGAGGCCCTTCGAGGGTTGGCGCTCCTCTGGATGAGCCCTGCAGTTTGCCTGGGCGGGGAGGGGAGACCTGTCTTGGACATTTTGGAGACACATCAGGGCAGTCAAGTTGGCCAGGTAAAGGGACAGTTGGTGCTTTAGTGCTTTAACAACAGCCCCCTAGATAGAATGTTCCGGGTATGTTTGTGGGGGACTGGCTCTGTATGCACATTTTGGACCTGGCTCAATATTAGGTATCTTCAGAGGAAGCCGGTGTGTGGGCCAGGGGTGGAGACCTTGACGTCTTGAACTATTTTGTAAGGGGTTTGGCATCAACAGGTACAAAATCCAGCATAAGAATAACTCTCTGGATGGTAAAAGCAGGCATGCCTTGCAAGACCTTTCTCTGAGAAGTGGCATTACCTGCATTGACCAGAACCTCTAAAAGAAATACATCTTTTCCCCAAATACATGGTTGAGTGCCTACTGCTAAGAAATTCATCGTAAGTGAAAAAAGCAGAGCAGATGTTCCTTGAAGGGAGTGAAAGCTGACATTCCGGAAGTTCAGGGTGTCTGCATGTCGGGGTCGGGCTAGCGTCCGGGTGTCTGCTTCTGGCCTACCTGTCCGGTTTCAGACAGATCAGATCTTCACCTAGTTGTTAGCTGTTAGAAATGTCGGGCTGGAGGGGAGCACGTTCACTGCTGAAATGATGTAATGGGGAATCCTATAGGCCATGGCTGCCGTGGTGGAATGAGGCTTGCTGAGGGGGGCTGGGAGTTAGCAGCAGCAGGGGACGCGCTGGGGTCTTCCTGGCGCCCTCACTGTGAGGGAGAGCCCACAAATGGGGCGGGCACCTCCTTCCTTGCTGGCTGGTGTGGTACTCCAGAAATCGGATGTGGTTAACGTGAGCTGTGTGATGAGCCAGTGAGACCCGGCAGCACGGGGATGACTCACTGTAGGAGCAGAAATGAAATCACCTAACAAATTGCTCTCTTTCCAGATGTGGTCAAGGATTCCTCTAAAACGGAAATCCACTACTTAAAACTTTCATCCGGTTAATTTTAATAAAAAGCTTGAATTGAAAAAAAGCTTGAATTAATACAAAGCAGCTTGGGAGAACAACCGCCCTCCCCTGGGTAATATTTTATGAATTCAGGTCCCGTCTGTCTTGCTTGTAATGAGGTGAAGGAGTGACTTTCGTGGCACTTATTTATTTTCTTCCTTTTTGGAAACTCAGCCAGATTTTTACAGTTACTTTGACGGGTCACTGACATTACGTACATCCATAGCAAAAATGATGTAAGGCACCAGTTACAGTGCGGACCTTCCAGAATTTACAGAGCATCACAATGTAAATACCAACCGTGGTAGAATATCGGGTCTAGAAAGTTACACAGTTGTGCCCCATGTGGGGTTGGCAGCGGACCTTTAGGGAAGGTAGACTTGTGTCTGGTCACTGGTCAGCTTTCTGGGAACCTGCACCTTCGTCTTGAGTGTCATGAGGGGAGGGCTTGCTCACGCACCGTCCTGGGTGAGCGTGGCTGTGCTTGGAGCTCACTGGTGGTGCCAGTGGGGTGTCTGAATGGTTTCTTACCCGGGCCCCACCTGGGGACGTTTCCCAGTTCCTCTTCCCCTGGTTCCTGGACAACAAGGGGCTGTTTCTGAGTGGACTCTTGAGCGTCTACTTCTGATGTCCCTGGCACCACTTTGGTCCAATAACAGGGGAAGGGGCATCGCTATAAGGAAGTGCATATCTGGGACCCTGGAAAGCAAGACGCCCGGCCTCAGAAAGGGCTCTCGGGTGCATGTCATGAATTTGCTCAGCGGCCCGCATTTGCTCAGCTGCCCGCTCAGTGTCCACCTCCCATAGGCCTCCCTGCCTCCCTGTGACCTCTCTGCCCTGCCTCACACTGACACCTGGGCTGCTTCCACATCTTTCTCTACCTCCTTTTACCTTTTGGCTGCTATGTGCCGATCACCATGTTGCTTTGAGATTCACGCGAGAGAGACAGGAGTGGGCACACACGCACAGAGACAGAGACCGTGTGCTTGCCTCTCAGGCCAGCAGACTGGATTGATTTTCTCAAGGAGCCACGGATAATGTTCCCTGATGTTTGGACAGCCCATGGCGGGCAGCTGAGTGCTTTCTTGTGCACTCACAGCCGCATGGGGTCCCAGTTACAGAGGAGGACATGGGCCCAGAGAGGTCCCTGTCCTCTCGAGGTCACATGAGCACCGACCTGGCTTTTCTCTCCAGTCCCAGACTCTGTCCCCCCATTGCCCCTCTTCCCGTGGGCTTCCCACAGAACTTCCCTCCGGTTTCCTACTAGGATGGATTGCCTCTTCATCACCTACAGGGAGGATGGGACCTTGTTCGGAGGGTGCTGTGGCAGATGGTTACGACTCCGGCACCCCACAGCCTGCTTTATTTGGAGGTGGCTGACCTCTCTGTGGGTCACCCTCTCCGAGTTTCCCGTTGGAGGGAGCGCCCTCTCCATTCTCCTGGCCAAGACCGGTTTCCCATGCCAGGGGAGTTGTCAGAAGTCCCAGGACATGGGACAGGCCACCTTTGGGGGCTACTCACGTGCCACATGGTGCAGAACACGCATCTCAGAGGCTTGAACGTCTGTGCCCTGGCTTGATACTCTAACAATAGAGAATAAATCACAGTTCCTACTCTGGGAATTTTACCACCTTCCTCGTGGCGGCATTTTATTCTGTTTCTTTGTTAATGGGTGGAATATGTGAAAATATTTTATAAATTTTAAAGTGCTGGACACATACGGGATGAAGGCAAGTGATGGTATTTTCCAGTTTGTATTCTATTTGCTTGGTGCTCTGCGGAGGGTCATAGCTCCGTACGTGGTCTGTTCTGCTGCCCGGCCCGCCCCGACTCTTCTCACCCTCACTGCTGGTCCACGTGCTATGCCGTGGCCGCCGTACCGACGGGTCACTCAGACAGTCCCAGAACCTGGACTATGATGTCATTTCTCTGTAAGCCCCGGACTACTATAAATTACGCGTGAGCTGTTGTAATTAAGACTTTGAGACTACTAAGCTGTCTTCGAGGGGAAGAACCTGTCCCCTTCTCCAGAGTCATAATTAATTCTTAGAGTATATGGTTTTTGAAGAATTTACTGTAAGATAAAAGACTGGTATTTTATTCGTGCATTTATTAGTATTTAATCAAATGGAAAGTGCACTTTTGCTCTGGAAATCTTGGCTTCAGCTGCAGGATTAGACTGAATTATTGTTTAAAGAGTAAAAGGTATAGAATTATACGTTCAAGCTATCAGGCCGCTGATAGGTTTTGGGCATAATGTAACTAATTTAGACCATAAAATTTCCTGCCTTTGGTTAATCGCTCAGAGGCAGCGTGCATTCCAGCTGCAGCTTGGCCTTGTTGTGGGGATGGCGTCTGTCCCTCTAAGAACCTCGTGCCTTGCCACCAGAGCATGTCTGGAACATAAGGCTCTTCCATCGGGGACACCGAGTCATAAATCATGCTGTGCTGCTCGCTGAGAATCCTTCACCACAGAAACGTTGTGAAACCGCTTCTTTAATGGGAATAAAGAGGACTTAATTCTGTGCTCCTCAGTGGGGCCCAGGCTTAGCACTTGGGCGTTGACTGTTGACAGGCCTTTCTAAGTAAGTACTTAAGAAAATTCCAGAAAACTTCTGTAGCCACATCTTGGTTGAGTTTGTGGCGTCAACGACCAGGGGGTGAGCATGCGGGGGTCTGAGTGGTCTCAGGATTTGTTCATTAGTGGGTGGGAGGGAAGGACTGGGTCAAGTGAGATGGAGGACCCTCCGATGATCACTGACATGTGCCTTCCTGTTGGAGCCCGTCAGACCTCCTGAAATGGGCCGATGGTAAATCTTTCTGGCCTTGAGGGCTGCACAGTCTCCTTACGGCTCCTCACAAAAGCTGCCAGACACAATACAGAGAGAGCCTGCTTGCCTTCCAGTGAAAATGTACTTATGGACTCTGAAGTTTGAATTTCATATTTTCATGTGTCATGAAATATTTTTCTTTTGATTTTTTTTCAATCATTTAAAAATGTAAAACCCATTCTGAGCCCAAGGGCTCTACAGAGATCCCCATGGTGAGCCAGACTTGCCCTGTACCCCACCAAGTCATAATCGGTGTCAGGTGCTCAGGGGTTCCTGCTCTTCAACCCAGATGCTCAGGTGCCCCTGCTCACCCCCAGGTGTCCCGTGTGCCCCACCCCGGGTGCCTCTGCTCACCCCCAGGTACCCCGTGTGCCCCACCCCGGGTGCCCCTGCTCACCCCCAGGTACCCCGTGTGCCCCACCCCGGATGCCCCTGCTCACCCCCAGGTGTCCCATGTGCCTCACCCTGGGTGCCCCTGTTCACCCCCAGGTACCCTGTGTGTCCCACCCCGGGTGCCCCTGCTCACCCCCAGGTACCCCGTGTGCCCCACCCCGGGTGCCCCTGCTCACCCCCAGGTGTCCCGTGTGCCCCACCCCGGATGCCCCTGCTCACCCCCAGGTGTCCCGATTGCCTCACCCCGGGTGCCCCTGCTCACCCCCAGGTACCCTGTGTGCCCCACCCCGGGTGCCCCTGCTCATCCCCAGGTACCCCGTGTGCCCCACCCCGGGTGCCCCTGCTCACCCCCAGGTACCCCGTGTGCCCCACCCCGGGTGCCCCTGCTCACCTCCAGGTACCCCGTGTGCCCCACCCCAGGTGCCCCTGCTCACCCCCAGGTACCCCGTGCGCCCTACCCCGGGTGCCCCTGCTCACCCCCAGGTACCCCGTGCGCCCCACCCCGGGTGCCCCTGCTCACCCCCAGGTGTCCCGTGTGCCCCACCCCGGGTGCCCCTGCTCACCCCCAGGTACCCCGTGTGCCCCACCCCGGGTGCCCCTGCTCACCCCCAGGTGTCCCGTGTGCCCCACCCCGGGTGCCCCTGCTCACCCCCAGGTACCCCGTGTGCCCCACCCCGGGTGCCCCTGCTCACCCCCAGGTGTCCCGTGTGCCCCACTCCGGGTGCCCCTGCTCACCCCCAGGTACCCCGTGTGCCCCACCCCGGGTGCCCCTGCTCACCCCCAGGTGTCCCTTGTGCCCCACCCCGGGTGTCCCTGCTCCTCACCCCAGGTGCTCAGGTGTCCCTGCTTCTCACCCCACGTCCCCCTGCTATTCACCCTCAGACCTTAGCACTACATACCTTGCTGATTTTTGCAGAACACATCCAGGGAAATGCCACTGAGAGGCGTTAGGGCCCCACAGAGATTGGAAGGGGGATGGGAGGAGGGAGGGCCAGTGGGCACTGGCAGCCTGTTTGCTTCAAGTGGCAGGATATTTCTGTGGGCTTCCACAAAAACTGCGGCTTGATTCACATCCCAGATGTAGGCATGCCCTTCCTGGCTATTTGCTGGAGCGCTTTTTGAGGATTTCGGTGCATCCTATATTGGGATCTTGATCTAACAGTATTCGCTGTGTGGTAGGAATCAGTGCAGGTAAGGAATTGGTTCCTGAACCTGGAGACAGCATGGCAGTGAATCCGTGTGTTAGCTAATCATAGAATTGACACAAAATCATGCATGTTTAACACGCAAGTTCTATCTATGCACAGGTGGGAAACGTTATTAACCGTTTAGGACTTTTTTCTCATCCCGATTGCAGACATGCGCGTGGGGCTGTTCCTGGGAGAGGATGAGTTTGTTGTTTGTTGTTTTTTTGTTAGTTTTTCCACATTTGAGAGAGGATGAGTTTGAATCACACCTTGCTGTCAGGACGTTGGAAAGGCTTTCACTTTAGCACCGGGCCCAGCTTGTCCAGGAGGGCTGCGTTCTCCCGAGCTCTGCAGCGACCCCAGGTAGTGGCCTGTCCTGTCCTGCGTCAGAACAGGAATCTCTTGACTTTGGCTGATGCTGCCCTCAGGTTTTCCTGCGTGTTCTCACATGCTGCTGATTCTCTCAGATAAACTTTGCCCAACTGGAGAGGCCTATAAAGAACGGGGTCATTTTCTGCTGTGACATATTTAAGCTGAAGCCTCCCAAGACATAACAGTTTTAAGAACTGACATTTCATTTTGAGCACCTGCCTGCCACCGTCTTTACCCCTTCGTGACAGACTGTCACCGTGCAGCCCAGGACTGGTTGGTGCCTGAAGTGCTAGAACATTCCCTGGCGGCAAGCATGTGCCATTGGCAGGGTGAGGTGCACGACCCACGCTGGGGCCTTGCCAGGCGTCCAGGGGTGACCTCGGGGGCCCAGCAGCACCCCGTCAGACCAGATGGTCAGGGGAGCTCTCTGTCCTGCAAGATGCTCACTTTCATCACTGATGGTAACGGGCAGTTCTAGCAGGGGTGGTTGAAATGAGTGAAATGTGGTATTTTTCATCGTTTTTCTTCCCGGTACGTTCTCAGTGGATCATTCTTGGTCACGACTGAAGGTCGCTATGTCCAGACCTGATGGGGGTGGTCAGGCACCTGCTGCGGAGGCGCCCAGCTCGCTGGCTCATGCAGGGAAAGGGCGCCCTTCACCCCGGAATCTGCTTCTCTTTTCACAGGTTTCAGAAATATTAAGGGTCTTCTAATCTGTTCCTTATAAAAAGAGTTGAGGAGCCCTGTTTGATTTTCAGTGAAGCAACTGCAGTCCTGTCAACTTGACAACTCGCGCGAGGAGGTTCTGTGGTGTTTCTTACTTTGCAGGACCCCAGCTGTGACCGTGGGGTCGAGTCTGTGCCCGACTCGCTCCCCAGAAGCCAGGGGTCCCGGGCGAGGGAGTGGGTCTTCTGCCCCTCCGACAGACTGTCGCAGATTTCGGGGTCGCTGGTGCCCTGGGGGTGGTTGAGGCATGCCCCGTGGCCAAGCCTCCTCATCAGCCTGTGCGCCGGTGAGGGAGGCTGAGGGGAACGTGCGCTGCACCTCTGAACCCCACCACCTGTGACGTGTGGGAAGGCGGGGTGGGATGGGTGCTGCCCATGCCCCCGGGCTCCATCACACCAGTGCCAGAGGTCAGGCCTAAAGCCACTTCCCTCCCCGCCTGCCCTCTCTGGGCCTCGTCAGCCCCACAGCCCCTCCCAGGCCCTGGTGCCTTCGTGGTGCCGCGCTCAGACCAGCTCGGGCTGCCACGGCCCTGGGACATCGGCTCCTGGAGCCTGGTGGCGGGACGGCGGCAACCATGTGACGTGCGGGGGTCCCCGACCCAGGGCTGGCTGCGGGTCTAGCTGGCACTGCGGGTCCCCGCCGGATGCTGGCTCCCAGTCGCCATGGTCAGGCCCCCGTCCCCACTTTGATTGTAGGAGGGCGTATTCTGCCAAGTTAAGGATTCTTTACTGCTTTTCCAAATCCTGCTTAAGTGTCTGTTGATGCAGATTTTTAAATTTGCCTCTCAGTTGTAGGCTCCTTGTATTGGAGGTCTGGGCTTCATTCATTTTTGTAAACCGGTTTCCTCTTACCTGGGGGTCTGGTGTTTTGGCTGGCAGGGTGCATATTTGTTGTTAAAAAGTGATTTTTCAAAAAATAAATAAGAATAAAAAGTGGTTTTCCTTTAACTAGTCAAACAATATTTTACTGAATTGACGAAAAGGGAGTAAAGCAGAAGGACCTGAACAAACAGAGCCTTAGAGCTGGGCTTCTCCCCGTTTTCCCCCAAAGTCCCACTCGGGGCAGGGGCCAGGGAGGGGCAGAGGGCAGGGGACACAGCAGGGGCAGGGAGGGGGCAGGGGCATGGGCAGTGACTCTCAGCTCCTGAGGGCCTGCGAGCCCAGCAAGTTGAAACCGGTTTGAAGTCTCCTCTTTACCCTAGCAAAACTGTGACGTTCCCATTTTATCCTCGTGTTGGTGTAAAACTGTTTTCCTCCACAAAATTAATTAGCTAGGACCACGTACAGTGTTGAGCCTATGGTTTCGTCTGCACGGGCCCAGCACGGTGTCCCCCTGCATGCGCACACTCAGACGCCAGTGCGCCCCCGTCGTGGAGAGTCTGCAGGCTTGAGTCCGGCGTGCCGTGGCCTGGTTAGTAGGAAGCACTTTATGAAGCACTAGAGAAATAACTGATAGTTACTAATGAACTTCCAGAAAGATCTTTCTAGGCCTTCCTGTATAGTGCTCTGGTGTCATGTTGGTTTTTGGCTAGGTCCAGAGATAGTTTAGCTGCACCATTGGGATGCATGTGTGAGCAGTAGTTATCACTTGGAAGTATTTTTCAGAAGTGCCAGAAGTTCTGGGAGATTTCTAGAGTAATTTGTTAAACCGTACACGTCAGTTTTGTGCGCTGTTCTATGTATGACCTGTTTCTTACACACAGACACAGAGCAGTTTGCATTCTAAGTCCTCCCTAATTCCTGTTTGAGCGCAGAGTCAAAGCATGTTTGAGCCTCAGAACAGAAAAGTAGTTGCCCTCCTGCATCACTAATATTTAGTTTGATAATTTGAACAAAAATGAGGAGTTTAGAGAGGAAAACCAAGTTTTAAGTATAACTTTCAACTGCTGGGGTGCCTGGGTGGCTCCGTCGGTTGAGGGTCCAACTCTTGATTTTGGCTCAGGTCACGGTCTCAGGGTCCTGAGATCGAGTCCCCTTTGGGGTTCCACATGGCATGGAGTCTGCTTGGGATTCTCTCCCTCCCTCTTCTCTCTGCCCCTCTCCCTTGCTCACTCTCTCTCTGTCAAAAAAAAAAATTTTTTTTTTCAATAAATAAAGTGTAGACCAGTGCCTGTTTTTATCTAGAAATGGTTGTTTTAAAGGCCAGTGAACACGTTCCCTTAGATGTCCCTCCGTATCTCCGCTCTGACGCGTAGGCATCTTCCCGCCTGTTTTATAACATGCTGCCCTGACTTGTGAATGCCGAGCCCCCCAGGAAGCTGCACATGTGCGTGTGGGGCTGTGGACGCCACTTCCGCAGCCTGGCACCTGCTCCCAGGGCTCTTGTGGTTAGAGTGTTCTGTACAATGGAAGCAGTGTTCATCAGGTCCAGTGGTAGCAAGAAGAAAGGTCACTGCTTGTGTTCTAGCAGGACCCATAGCCCGGAAGTCTGTGTGTAAGCTCACAATGGGGGCAGAACACGGGGCTTATGGGATTCCCGTACAACGGTCTTCTCATTGGAAAACCTACTTTTTTGATCGTGGTGCAGAATTTCTCCTCTGTTCATGTGTACAAGGAGCTGGGTTCTTAGAAATTTATCAGTAATAAAGAGAATCACTTCCATGTCAGCAGCATGGCACAAGGTTTTGGAATGACTTTTTTTTTTTTTAATTAACTTTTAGAGCAGTTTTAGGTTCTTAGCAAAACTGAGCAGAAGGTACAGAGGGTTCCCAGATACCCCTGGCCCCCAGACATACTCAGCCTCCCCCACTGTCAGCATCCCCTCCCACAGTGGGACATTTGTCCATAGTTTATGTTAGGGCTCACTCTTGGTGTTGTACTTTATATGGGCTTGGATAATGTATCCACCGTTCTAGTGTCCTACAGAGTAGCTTCACCACCCCCCACAGATCCATTGTGCTCCCCCTGGCCCTCCCTCCCTCCCCCAGCCCCTTCCAGAATGTCACATAGTTGGAATCACAGGGTATGCAGCCTTTTCAGATTGTTCGCACTCTTGGTTGCTTCCAGGTTTGGGTAGTTATGATTAAAAATGCTATAAACATCGTGTGCAGGTTTTTGTGCGGACGTGGAGTGATCTTTTTGCGTGACCTTTGGATCCATTCTGAGTTTGACATACCAGATGGCAGGGCCAGAATTTTCTCTGGCAAAAAACATTTCAACCTAATGCAGCCCTTTTTGGTTGTTAGAATGTAGTAAACTGAGCCACACCTTGGCTGTCTTGTTGAATGCTGCCCAGCAAGGTGGCACTGGGGCGGCCCTGGGGGGCAGAGCAGGTGCCCTGAGTGGGTTGCAGCCACTGACCTGGCCTTCTCTCCAGCACTCTCCTCCTCCGTGTCTGCACTTGGCAGGGCTCCATCCCATCCGCTTCCTCCTCCTGCCCCCCACAGCCAGCTTTGTTATTAGGTGATAGGTATGAAGAATTTTCTCTTTTCTGGGGTTTTGACGCGTGTGCTTTTTCTAATTAAAATATTCCCGCACGCCAGATCATCAGGTGGGCTCATCTTGAGTTCTGAGGACAGAGGTGCTTCCCTCCTGCTTTTTCTTATTTGCTGTTGAGCAGGGAGATTACAGAACGAGTTGCCATTTCATGGTGGCTTTGCTGGTGTCCCCAGGCAGCCGGACATGGTCTCTCCCTTTCCTGGGGCGTCCCCAGCACGCCTGCTGGGCTCCCACTTCACACCTGCAGCTGACGGGCACACCGAGGCCCCGGACGGGGACTCCCCGGCAAAGCCTGGAGCCCGGCCTGCAGGCCAGGTGCCCACTCACTCTCAGGCCGACTCTTCGGGCCGATGTTTAACAAAGGAAGTGTCTCCTACTTGGTTTGCAAGGAGCCTATGAGAAGGCAGATGTTTTTTTTTCTTCTAGCCCTTTTTCTGGCATTTTCCTCACACAGGAGGGCCATACTGGAAGGGGTTCAAAGTAGAAGGTACGGGACTGCAGAGATGGTTCTGGAAGTCAGTTGTAGACCCACACAGCAGGCCTGGAAAACGACAAGTAAAGGAGAAAGAAGACAGTTTCTGTCTCTGGGCTTCTTGCATTTAGTACAGTGGAAACCCAGCCTCTGGCACCAACTGCTTAATTCAGAACATTAAACGCCATTCATGTTGAGAGGGGGATGAAACAAGATTCGTTTCATTTTTTTCAGAGGTCTCCAAATAGCCATGAAAAATCCATTTTTTTCTGCCACCAATTAACGTCAGCCACTCTCGTGGCTTTAGGTGGATGCTGTAAGGATGCAGGGAGCTGGGCCTGGAGCCGGTGACGCTGCCAGGCTGTGGATCGCAGGCCGCATGCGAGTGGGGGTGGGGAGCCTGCCATCTGGTCCCTCCCGCAGCCTGAATGCGGCCCGTAGTGTCCTCCCCGTGATGCGGGCAAGGCCGGCCCGACTGGGCTCCCAGGGAACCACTCAGAGAACTGGCTGTCAGAGCCGCTGTCCGGGCCTGGAGTCTAACTCCGAAACTCCCAGACGCTGGGTTTTCCACGCTGCGCTGTTAGGCAAACTGGGGAGTGACAGTGGCGCCCTTCCCCTCCCCTCTGCTCCGAGTCAGTGCCACAGGCCCCGTGGCTAGGTATGTATTCCTGCAGGTGGTCCCGGCCTCTTCGGGAAGGAAGGCCTGAGCATTCCTGTGGCGTGCAACAGAAACCTCCTGCTTAAGAGTAGTACATGGCTGGGGTTTTACACGGTTCCCCTGCTCGTCTGGGCTTGGAGGGCAGCCGGGCAGACTGTTAGCTGGGGCAGATTCTGTTACTCAGCCAGAGAGCCCGTGTGCTCATAACCCTGTGAGCATGGATGTGCTCACAGTGCTGCGGACAGCAAGCCCTTTCTCTGCCCTGGGTGTCCTCGGGGTCCTCAGGGTTAGCCCTTGCCCTCCCACTCCTGTCCCCCACACTTGGTCCTCACTGCTCCCAGAGCTGTCAGAGCAGGCCCCTCTCAAACATGGGCCTCTCCCTCCAGGCTGACCCCTTCGAGTCCCTGAATGCCTTGTGTTCCCTCTGGCACCAGGCCCTACATGGGCAGACCTGCCATAGTCTGTCCTCACCCACCCCCCAAAATGCCTACTGTCGCTCATGTTGACACCTCCTCCAAGGAGCCTTCCTGGACTCCTCAGGCCAGCAGACCCCCAGCCATTGGTTCTTGTTAATCCTGGAGTTAGTTCTCCTTCTGAGTCCTTACTTCAGGCATAATGGAATGATTGGTGTGGTCAGCTCATTTATTCATCAGGTCTTTACCGAGCACCTGCAATGTTCTGGGCACTATTCTAAGTGCTGGGATACGGCAGTGGATCAGTTAAGATACCCTAGCTGGAGGCAGACAGGAATTCCTCCAAACGCCAGCTTGCGACACACAGGACTGTCTTTCTCATATGAGTAGGAGTGTGTCAGGGCACTGTGGCTGCGGTGGTGGCATCAGGGCCATCCAGTCCCGTGGCCTCTCCTTCGTGGCCCCAGGTGGTGGCCGCAGCTCCTGGCCGTGCATCCTCCTTGTCAGGGAAGGAAGAAGGGGAAGGAGATGGTGTCTGCCGCTTGTTTTGTTATTAAACCCTCAGCAGACTTCTTCCTCCTTGGCCAGAGTTGTCCCGTAGCGTCTGCGACCTGTCCTGGAGCTTACGTTCCGTGCAGGTGACTCAGAGCAAACAGACCCCATCCGACGGAACTCCATGTGCCTCCGCGCCCTCACCCCGGCCCCTCCGTGCCCTGCACGCCTCGGCTACTGGCCCGTGGGTGTCATCGGGCCTGCCCACCTCCTTGTTACGAGCCAGGTCTCTGTGTGGATGTCATTTTCTCCAAAAATTCTTTCCTCCTCACCTCTCCCCTGCCGGCCGCCCTCCCCACTGGCAAGGCCTCCTGCTAGTCCTGAGGGGCCGTGGGAGCCCGCCTGGCCCTGGACTCGCTGCCTGCAAATCTTGTCAAGCTGCCAGCCGGCAAGTGTCTTCACTGGGCCTCCTTCCTTTCTTGGCTCTCATCGGGGTCAGGCTCTTGGCCTTCTCTGGGCCGGAGCCCAGCGGTGGGTTGGTCTCTGGAGCACGGGGCTTTCGCTGTGTGAGGGTGTCATGCTCACACAGCTCGGAAGCCCGTCGGCTTCTTTGTGCCACCCTGCTCCTGGCCGGCCCCGCGTGTGTCTGGCATTGTTCCTTCCAGGCAGAAACTCCCACCAGCCTGTGTTGGGACGTGTGGGCTCCCCGACACGTGCGCCGGCTATTGAAGCGCCTTCTTGCTGCCCTCCCGGTGCCTGCGACACCCCACCCGGGCTGCAAGCCTCCCTCCACCCTCTGCCAGCCCCCCGGGGACTTGTGCGGTGACACACTTGTCTCTGCCTGGGGCTTCCCGTCCACACGCTGCCTGCCAGCCAGACGGCCCAGCGTGTCTGTCCCAGGGACACATTACCCATTGCATGCTAGGATGGACGGACTCAGCTCAATTTTACTTTTGCCCGGGGAAGGACTCTGCCATACGTCCTGCGTGTCTGTAGGAAGGGAAGTGTATGTAGGTTTCTGTGGAGTCTCAAATTCCATTTCTGGTGGGGTTAATATAAAACACTGTTAAAATTGCTGCTTCTGTTTTTTTGGCAAAGTAGCAGGCAGTGGGTTCTGGTGATTATCCTTGACGAGTAGCGGTTCTGCTCATGGGTGTAGGCACTTGGCCGTAACAGGGAAAGCGTAGCCCCACCGGGTCTGGGCCAGGCTGGGGGCTGTGGGTTCCAGGCATTCATCTCGGGGAAGGTGGTTCGGCGAATCCTCACGTTCAGGAAGTTGAACATGGAGTTTGAATTCAGTTCTGTTAACCAATAACAGAGTTTCTGGAGCCTACTCCCTTAGACTTCACCCAACCCCATGCCTGGCTGCTTGGGTGTGGCCATGAGGGACAAAGGCCGTTCCCTCAGAACTCAGAGTTCAACACTCCAGTTACTCCAGTTATGGACTGATTGCCATTTTTTGGTTCTTGGCATGACTTGGCTAGCGTTTCCCCTGCTCTGTGAGTGACACAGGTGTCCTGGGGCGTCCTGTGGCCTCCAGCGGCCATGGGCGTCCTTAGGACTGGTCCTCACCATGATGAGGGTGCCCTTCACATGTGAGGTTAGACCAGGCAGACCAGGGACAGCACCACGGTGCTGGGTGCGGGCTGCATTGGGGCTGGTACAGCGGTGGGCAGGCCAAGCTTCAGAGTCCTTTTGGCCCGGTTCAGAGATGCAGGCCCTGGGGTGCATGGGCGTCATTTGGTTCAGAGCCCACCATGGCAGTCTCCCCATGGTGTTCGAGGCCAAGAGCCTCTGAAGTCCAGCCAAGGCCCTCCTGCCTGTGGTCAGAGTCTGGCCGCTGGGGTGAGGCTTCGTAACATGCCAGGCCCTTTCCCCGAGGAGCACGCGGGACCGGGCCCTCCAGAGACCAGCACTCCATGTGGTGGAGGTGGGAGAGGCCCTCCGTCACCTTCACCACCCTGCCCTGACCCTCTCCTGGACCCCCATCTGCATACACGTTCCTTGCAGTAGGGGTTTGAGCTGGCTGTGCCCTGTGCACAGGGAGCTCCTTCCCCGCGGGAGCGCGGGCCCAGCAGCCCGTTCTCGGTCTTCCCTGTGCTGTGCGGTTGGGCCCACAGAGCAGCCCGGGGAGGGTGCTGGAATCAGTGCTATGACTGCTGTTTGGTGAGAAAACAGAGTCCTGGGAAGGAGAGTGAGCCACGAGTGTTCCATCCGCCTGGTGGGGATGTGTGCCAGTCTGAGTTTGTGCAGCAGTGCTGGGTCCACATCCTAGGCCTTGAATCGGGGGCCAGTGACACAGGGGCCAGGCAGCAGGGAATTGATGGGGGCTGCCACATCCTGTTTCCAGGGGCAACAGTGGCAACAGCTGCGTGTCTGCAGGCCCGGGCTGCCCCACAGATGTTTCCTGAGGTTCCACTTTGGCTGTGGTTGGACTGTGGCCAGTCTTGGTTCCTACGGTTTTCTGAGCCTGTTTCTCCAGCCTTCCCAGAAGTTCTGTGAGTTATGGAACAGCCTTTCAGTAAATTGCTTTTGTGCTTAAATTAGCTGGTATCACTTTCTGATGCTTGCCATTAGGAGCCGTGCCTGAGAAAAGGGCTTGTGGCTTTTCGTGCTCCAGACCTGAGGCCTCAGCCAGGGCTCCTGAGCCCAGATCTGTTAGAAGCAGCTTCCAAGCAGGGCCTAGGCAGGAGCCGTGGGTTCATGGTGAACATGTTTGTGAGTTAGGTAAATGTAAGCCGGTTCCTATGCAGGACTGCTTAGAGCTTTTAACACACTGCAGGTGTGCAGGTAAGTTTCTCAGGACGGTTTAGGTGCATCCAGGCTTCTCACTCCCCCTGGAACCTTTCTTTGAGTAGTCTTCTGGAACACACTTTGGGAAATGCTGTGCCAGACTCTTGGCCTGGATGGTAGAAATGCTGGTCATCTAATTCAACATATATTTGATAAACTCCCTATGTGCGTGATGCATCTATCTTGGGTGGAATCCTGACTCATGGTAGCAAACTCCCTGCTCCCCCAGCATCTGCCAGTGGCTCAGGGTCATGGGAAATGTCCACGAATGTGAGGCGTGGGTAGACAGCAGTTGATTCTGGCTCCAAGGAATGAGGAAAGGCCCCAGGGGGCTGGGAGAAGAGGTGGCCATTTGCTTTTGAAGAATGGTAAGGATTTTGGTGCTGTTGGATAAGATTTTGCGGAGGAGAACAGAGTGCTATGACAAAGGTCAAGGGCATATTGTTAAAATGTCAATGTGGCAGGGATAACAGTAATCCCGAATCCTTCTGGGAAGCCAGATCTAGATACATGTTCCGGCTAATCCTCATGCCAACCCTACGATTTAGGTATCCTTGATCCCACAGATAAACGCACTTGTGGCTCAGTTTAGGCGACTTTTGCAAAGTGACAGGACATTGCTGGGAGGTCACTGTCTGCTTCCTACCCATGGGTGGCCAAGTGGAGGGGGTGCCCTCAGGCACTGGGGATCCATGGAAGTTCAAGGAGTACGATGTGTCAGAGTGTCTCTGATGTCCAGTGACCATCACAGTCCCGTGTCCACTCACTGGCAACTGGGGGAGGAATCTGCTTCCGACCCCTGTCAATACCTACAGAAAAGTGGATGTTGAACAGGGAGGCTCTGGAGCCCCAGACTTAGGGTGGAATCTTGGGGTGCTGCTTATATACCATGTGGTTTGGGGAGTGCTGCTTGACCTCGTCAAGGGGTATAAATGCACTTCTCTCCTGGCTGCTGGGAAGACAGCTGAGGGAGTCAGTGTGTGGCATTAGAAGCAGGTGGAAGGGCAGGGAAGGGAACAGGGCCTGGGGGTGGAGGCAGTGGGGTGTGTTGAGGTTTTGCAGTGAAGCAGATGCCGGGCCACATGGGGCAGCTGGACAGACAGGGAAGGGACGTACAGCTGAGGCCCCACGCATCAGGCCCTGAGCGGGCACGGAGCAGGAAGGGGGCAAGAGCGTGGACCTTGAGGGGCTCAGCAGACCTGGCGTGCCGAGGGCCCGGGGTATGTGCTCAGGGCCGTGCATTCTCCATCACTGGAGCGGGAAGGCAGCCACAGCTGGTGGGCTGTGTCCCAACAAAACTTGATTTATAAAAGCAGGTGGGGGCTGGGTCTGGCCAGTGGGCCGCAGTTTGCTGACCCTGCTGTAGCCCCTTCATGTAATTGGCAGTTGATTTGTTGTTCAGGGGGAGGGGAAGGAAGGGAAGGGAAGGGCCCAGGTGTACTGAGGGTCCTGAAGAACTCCTTCCTCATGTGAGAGTTGATGAGACCTCGGGACCTGAGCCGGAGTTGGCAATGGTAAGAACCAGTGGTTGATGGGGTGCAGGTGTCTGAGGGGACAGGCGGGGTGAGGGGAAGGAGAGTCCCTAGGCTAAGTCCTGGGTGGCGTGGGGGTGCACGTGGACCGCACTGCCATCCTGCATAAAGCTGCATGGAGGAGAGCATTCTTGCAGGGTTGCCGCTGTGGACAGTTCATGGGAGGTGCCTGCAGGACAGAGAAGTGGCTATTCCAGTTCATCGCAGGTGGCTGCAGGCGAGCGTGGAGCGCTGGGAAACGTGGGCATGTAAGGTCACATGGTGGGGGCTGGAGCGCCTCCCTCCAGTTCATTCTCCGGAGCAGGACAAGGAGTTGCAGGGAGAGGAGGAGCTCCAAGGGCGTGGGCTGGTCCTGGTACTCGTCCGCACCGTCCCCCTAACCCTCTCTTGGCTCCCCATCCTCTTCCCTGCCTGCACTTGGAGTCATTTTTACCAAGCGTGGGCTTGCCTTTAGGCTTCTCACTGTTCTTGCCGTACCTGTTCGTTCTTTCTAGCCTTTGCTCTGTTGACCAAAATTAATATCAAAATTAACAGGTAGGATACATCATAGGGTGGTTTTTATGTTTGTACATTTCTTTGAACATAAGTTGGATACAGAGTGGACCCTTGAACAACATGGGATTAGGGGCACTGAGCTCCATATGTAACTGTTGACTCCCGAAAAACCTTACTAAGAGCCTATTGTTGACCTTACTGATAACAGCCAGTTAACACCTGTTGTATAGGTCATTTGTATTATGTACCGTGTTCTGATAAAAACTGAAGCTCGAGGACGTGTTCAGAAAATCATAGGGCAGGGAACATAAGGTTCACAGCCCTGTGCCGGAGAACCGCGTGGAAGTGAGCCCACGCAGTCCACACGCACGCTGCTCAAGGGTCAGCTGCGCGCTGTCCGTGGCGCTCGGCGTTACCCCAGCGCGCACGCGCCCCTGCCGGCCTGCGCCCGCAGGTGCCCAAAGGGTTCGGGCGCTGCCCCGGCGCGCACGCGCCCCTGCCGGCCTGCGCCCGCAGGTGCCAGGACGCAAGCGCTGCGTCCACCCCCCGCTTCCAAATTCACTTCGCCGTGCCTCGGTTTTAAATGTCTTTCCTTCAGTGTGTCAAACGGCTTCAGTTTGCGGCGATGCGAAGTCGGTACGCGTGAAGGTTAGCGCGGTCCTCGGGACCCGCAGAAGGAGCGCTTGTGCGCCGTGCCGCGGGAAGGTGGGCCGCACCGCCACTGGGCTGCCGCGGGTAATTATGGCATTTTCTGTCCCCTAAGTGGACTACAGAGATGACCTATTCGATGACTAAATCCCGAGAACGGGGACAAGCTTCGGAAGCCGTTTTGTGTTAAATAACGGGCGCCTGTTGTGCTTTAAAGGGGGCCAGTCTTTCGCGGGACTTTCTTACTTGCCTGAAAACCTGTCTCGTAGGTGCCAGGAGGATGGACAGGGCCTGTGAACTGAGGTGCAGGACGACGGACAGCCCTTTGGGGAAGATCGAGATGTCCGGGTGTGAGCGGGGGCTGCATGAGGTCAGGCTGCGCGGCGGGAAGACCCCGGACGCCGGGTGAGTCGCCCGCGCCCCGGACGGCGGCTGGCAGAGGCGAGGGGCGCCGCCTGCCCGCTGCGGGTCGTGCGCTAACACGCGGCCGCGCCTGGCGGCCCCACACGGCGGCCCCTCGCCGGCCGCCGGCCCCCGTGGCCGGCAGGGCTCCGGGACGTGCGATCGGCGCGTCGGCAGAGCGCGCGGTGGCCGCGCCGTGACTCCCGATTCTTGGGCGAACGTGGCACCTCCCTGGAAATTCTGGCCGCAGGCGCGTGCTGCCTCCCCTGGGGGCTTTCAAATCCGGGCCCCTCCTTTGTTCAAGGTCCGCCGGGCGACCTGCCCCCAAGTCTTGGAGATGCTGACTCCGGAGCTGCCCCCCCGAGAGCGCGCCGCCGGGGAGCCGGGGTGGGAAGAGCCCTCCTGGCACGACGCTCGCGCTCGCCATTTCCAGCAAGGCGCGTGCGCTTGTGTGAAGGATCTCCACTCTCTTCCTCTTCGTCGTAAAAACAAAAAAACTCAGAGCACTCCTTAATGTTTGGCTCTGAAATGTAACATTCCCTCCATTCACTGGTTGCGAGTTGCGGTATTGCAGTTGCACTTCTCATTATTTCTGACAGAAGAGGGGAAAACCGCCACTCCTGCTCGGGGTCTGTCATAACTGGCCAATAAACACAATGCCGTAGAACATTAGATAAAGAAAATACACAGAAACATAAAAATTGATTTTAATGCACCCCTGTCAGACCGCCGTAATGAGCACACGCACAGTAATAAATACCCGGTTTCGCCTCCAGTGTCAGGTTTTTTTCCTATAGGGCTGCATGTTACAATCAATGGTATTTTTTTTGAGGCCAAAAAAATAAGCAAACCTTTGAACCATATGAATACACTCTTCTCTTTCTATGAAAACCATCTGGCCATGGTGTTCAGAAAATCACAGACACCAAATAATTCGTAGGGAATGTCATTTTGTCTCTTACATATTCACTGGCACAATAAATCACAAATTTTGTTGAACTTCTTTGCTTTAAGAAAAAAATTCCTTAAAGTGAATTTGGGGGAAGAAAATAAAACCTAGACATCTAGTTAAATGCCCATTATGGATGATGAGAACAGAATAAAGATGAGGCTTAATTTTGAGGTTCTGCTTTCTGCGTCAGGATCAGGTACAGCTGTGAAGCCTGGCCTCAGTAACCTGCAGCTGGTGTCTCTCGTGAAGATGCCCGCGTAGGTAAGCCGTGGAGGCTGGCTCCCTTGGCTGCCTCCGGCTTTGCTCTGCCTCTCCAGGCTGTGGCCCTCATTCTGGTGCTTTGGGCCAACCTGTGGGGCGCGAGCTGCCATGCTCCCATTCCAGCAGAGGAGAAGGAAAGGAGGCACCCACCTCCCTTTCCAGAAGGAGCCTCTAACTTTCTCCTCTCATGGGGCTACACCCAGCTGAGAGGCATGGGAGGTGGTCACGTGTTGACCGTAATTAGGGACTGTGTGTCTAAGGAAGAGGTGGAAAATGATTTTTAGGGGCAACCAGCAGTCTGTTATACACCTATGGTTAACTTTGGCGAGGGACATTCAAGAGGTACAAAATAACAAAAGTGCTGTATGAATGCTGAGAATTAACAGTTCTTATCACTTAAAAAATTGAGGTGAACATTACATAGTGAACTCAAGGAAACTGATTTGTATTGGCCAACGTTGTTTGTTCTTGAACTTTATATAAATGAAGTTTTATGATCTTCTGTATTGGATTCTCTTGTTCAATGATGTTTTGAGGGTCAGCCATGTTCTGTGTATTAGTAAGTAGGTCCCTCTTTGTGGTGAGGAGTAGTTTATGAATACACCACAGTTCATCAAGTCTCCTGTTGATGGACATTTGAATCCTCCAAATCTTGGCTACTAGGGGTAAAACTGAAATTTTTGTTCAAGCCGCTTTGGACACCTTTTCACTTCTCTGGAGTCCACTCCTAGGTGTGGATTGCCGGATTGCATGACAAATGTATGTTGAACCTCCTGAGAAGCTGCCAAAAGTCTTCCCAGAGTTGAGCCATTTTATGTTTATTTCCAACAGAATTGGAGGAGTTTCAGTTGCTCTGCCCTCTCGCCAGTACTTGGTGATGGTAATTTTTAAAGTTTCAGCCATTCAAGCGGGAGTGAAATGTTCTCACTGTTCTAATCTTAACTTTCCTCGGGACTTCTCACCACCTTCTTGACCACTCCTGCTTTTTCATTGGGCGGGGTCTGCGTGAGTCTTCTGCCTGTGCTCGTTCTGATTTCGAGTCCTTTCTCAGATTGTATTATCCTGTGTATTTCACAGTTGGGTGCTTGTTTTTATTCTAACGTCCTCTTTTAATGAGAAGTTCCTAATTTTGAGAAAGTACAACTTAATGTTTTTTTCTAAGTGTGTTTTTTTTTTTTTTTTTTGGTCTTTAAGATTTGTCTACTGTAACTTCACAAATATTTTCCTATAAATTCTTCTAAAATTTGATAATTTTAGCCTTTATGTTTAGATATGTGACCCATTATCTTGAATCCCCTTATAGTGAGGTATTTTTTTTTTCTATAGTTAGTTTTCTTTTTGGGAGGAGAAAAAAAAATTTTCTCCATCGAATCCCCTTCATACATTTATCAAATCCATTGACTGTACACGTGTGGGTCCCATATGTCTGGATGTTGTGTATAGTTCAGGTGACCTCCTCATCTGTTCTGCACCAGAACCATGCAGACTTGATTGCATAGCTTTATGATAAATCTTGAATTAAGGTAACAAGTCTTCCAACTTGGTTTTTTTTTCCCCTAAAGATTGTTTTGGTTTCAGTGTCTTTTAACTTTACATATTAAAGAATCAAGATGTCCAGTATTGAGATTTTGGTTGGGAATTCATTGAATCTGTGTACCATTTTGGGGAGGGTTGACCACTTTAAAAACTTTCCAATTTATGAATATGGTTTATGTCCATTCAGCTTGTCCTTTTTTTTTTAGTATTCTAGTTTACAGCATAGAGATCTTGTATATCTTTTGTAAATCTGATTTCCAAATATGTTGGTATTCTAAGTTTAGTTTAAAATGTTTTTTTAGTTGCTGGTACATAACTGTTAATTTTTGGTATGTTGATCTTCTGTCCTCTTACTGAATTCTTAGTTGTAGGAATTGTTTTGCAGATTCCTTAGGATTTTTTGCTATAGAAAATTGGGTCTGTGACTAAAGACAACTTCTCTTTGATCTTTTTTTTTTTTCTTTTTCTGTCCTTGTGCTGGCTGGAACCTCCAGTGTGGGGGGTGAAGGTTGTGATAATAGACCGCCTTCCCTAGTTCCAGTTATGGGGGTGGGGGCTTCCATGTCAGGAGTCCACGTGCTGCCACCTCTGGGTGTCACTTCCTCAGTCTGTTGGGTTTTGTCAAATGCTTTTCATACCTGTGTAAACATCATCCTATTTTTTAAAATGTGAAACAAACTAGTCTTGAAATGCTGGACTACACACATCACATAATTCATGATATCTCCTGCCCCCCCATCCCACCCCCATATTACTGCCTTAAATTTAGTATTTTGTTTAGGACTTACGTGTTTACGTTCACGAGGGATGTTAGTCTGTAATTTTTTTTGTGCTGTGTTTGTCAGGCTTTGGCATTCAGGTTATGTCTTGGCATGAAGTGAGTTTGGAAGGGTTCCCTCACTCTGAAAGCATTAGGTGCAGGATTAGTAGGACTTCTTCATCAGGTTGTGGATAAATTCCCCTACCATGCCCTCCAGGTTCCCCCTACGGAAAGACTTCTGATTAGAATTCCTTTTGTCTAGTAGAATTAGGTGCTGCCCTTGCCCACCCTAAGGGGACCTCCCCCAACCCAGCGTGGCTTTCTATAGGTAGAGCCCTGTGTGCCCCCCAAGGCCGAGTTCTCCCCTTTGCTGATGGACAGTGGCCAAGGGGGTTTTGAGCAGAGCATCCTACTGGCTCTGGGATCCTGCTCTCCCCCTCCTTTTTGAGTGCTTGTGAGTACCGGGATCTTTATCTCCTGGAGACATGCTGCTTTGTTCAGTCGCTAAATTGGAAGTTGGCCACTGAGTCTGTCTGCAGTCAGATTTCACTCGTACTTCTGTACGGAGTAGGATTCCTGTTCCCCACATCAGGCTACTTAACCTTTTTAAGTGGCTTCGTACATTATCATTGATTTCTTTTTGTATAGGTAACATTACTTAACTTTCCCTTCCTAAAAATATTTGAATGCAGGATATCCATTTGGGAAGTAGTATAATCTCAACTTTATAACTTCCTGCCTGTGTCAAGTTTCCATCAACAACTGTCCTGTTCAAGAATAATTGGCTTGCTTTTGCAAGAACTTGACTGACGTCTCCCCACGCCATCTTCGTGTGGCTACAAAGCTTTGACCCCATTATTCCCTGCAATGTCTAAAGTCTAAGGAGGTGTAGAATAGACTTATTTTTCTAATGTTATTTGCGGGCTCGTGTAGCTTTCCATAAAGGGGATTCTGGTGTTTTCCTTGAAGAAGGGCCTGTATAGTGCTGGTCGCGCTCATGCAGGTAGGGTGATGGTAGGGTGTTTGGTGGCAGGACCCTGGAGCTGCACGTACCTCATCCTTTACCGAGCAAAGAATCGCCCTCCTGGGTTTCTTCCCAGGTAAATCTTTTTATAAAAAATACAGGAATGCAGTACTGAAAAAAAATTCTATAGTCCAACCAAACTGAGTGATTGTAAAAATGTTTCGTATTTTGAAAACTTAACGCATGCAGGCTGTTTTCTGCTTTCTGGGAATCTGCGGTGTTGTCCCTGGCTTCCTGCCCCCACCAGCTCTGTGTAGAGTCTGGGCAGGAGCATGTAGGTTAGTTAGGCCTGACCCTCCTTCAAGGATGTGGAGGGCTGGCCAGGGCCTCCTCTCACTAGGTTCACAGACAAGGACCTGGCCTCTCTGGGGCGTGGGAATGTGACCGCAGGGTCTCTGTCTAGGAGGGGGCGTCCACCCCACCGGGTGCTCTGTCAGTTTTTGCTCCACTGAAAGCGTGAGGTAAGATGCCTTTGAGGCCTTCCTGAAGGGAGGTCAGACTTGTGAAGTCACCTTGTGTGTCCTCCATTGGAGTGGATAGTGACCAGCTTCTGTGCGGATTTATTGCTCTCCTGTTCATTGTTTAAGTGTTTTAGGTGGCCTGCTTGGGGACCCTGGTCCCCAAGGGGGACTTGGGGATCCCTCTGCCGGGCAGCCCGACACTCGCAGCTCAAGTAGCTCTCAGGGTCTGCATGTCCCAAGAACCTTCCCGGGAAATCCCTCCATTAATTCTCTGGCGGGCTGGGAAATCTTCGTGCAGACACCACTTGCAGCACCTTATAATCTTTCATGGAAGAGGAGAAACTCCTCAGGATAAACACTCGAAGAGGCACTCCCAGTAAAAAGAACCTCCAAAAACACGCCGTAGGATTTTCACCTGCGGCACATTCAGCTGTCTCCCTGCTCTTCTTTGCTGGCTTGAACTCGTGATTTGTGTTGTATGTGCTTAAAAAATGTATTTTACAGAGTGTTCCTTAAGGAGGTCTCCTGAGTCAAATACGTAGGTTTCTGAGGGGGAGGGGGCACCTACCAAGCTCTCTTTGGCTTCATAGAAAGCGTCTCTTTTAAAAGCAAGTCCTTGAATGCCCTGGTGAGCGTGGACTGCCTCATTCTTGCCTCCACATGGCTCTTCAGCTCCAGATCTGAGACCCGAGTCCGTGCTGAGGGCCCTCCCCTCTCGGTTCCTGGCTTGGAGGGGAGGACGGTCCGCAGGGCACAGGGATGGAGTCTCCTGATACGGGTTCTCAGTGCACACTGTGCAGTGTCCAATAGCTAAAAGACCAGCCTGGAAGCCAGGGTGGTTCTTTTCACTGCGATTCCCGGGAAGATTTCTGTCCTTCCTAGGTGGTGGGAGGGCCCGGGGTCCCCGGGCTGCTCGTGGAGCCTGCAGAGTGGTCTGCGTGGCGCTGAGGTTGCAGCTCCCGGATGTCCATGCGGTAAAGGCAGGCCACGGCCGTGCCTTCCAGTAAAGCCAGGGTGTGGGGACGGTGGCAGAGTGACCGACTGTGGCCCTTGCTGCTGGGCCTTCTGAGTTCACAGCGTGGGTTCCTTTGTGGCTTTGTGACCCGCAGGGCATGGTGGGATAAAAAGCCCCTTCTCTGAAGGCCTTGGAGTTTGCTGCCACACCACAGACCATACTACACGACCACAAAGACGTGGTACTCTGTTTTGTTGTGAGCTTGTCTTGTTTCTGATCTAGAAAAGAGAAAGGCAATGCATGGCTTCAGGAGTTTTGTCTTTTTTCCCTCATTCCTGCGAGATCCTGTTTCACAGTTGCACTCTTTCCTGGGTCAGGGCAGAGGGCAGAAGCAGGCAGGCTGTTGGCAAGACATAAGCAAGTGTCCCTGGGATTTAGAATCTTTGTTCTGGACCCATCTAAGACAGAGCAACCTAAGTTTTATTCCTGTCAATTTTATTAAAGGGTTGCAGGGAGACAGAAATGGCTAAAACTTGCATGCCTGTGTCCGTGAGTAAGAAGCAGGCTGGCTCATTTAATTTTAAGCCCTCCAGGATCCTCCTGGAAGGAAGGAAGAAAAGAACAGTTGAATGACAGTTATAAATACGTGGGTTCAAAATATGAACCAAACTGTCAAAGTAAAGGGTTTGCTTGGAAAGCTTGCAGCCTTTAGATTCTAAGCACACATGAGAGGAAAAGCAGTAAGTTGGCCGACTTCAGAGAAAGGTGGCATGTTCAGAAATCCTCCGTTTCTGCTCTGGACAGTAGCTTTCCTTTCGGGGGCCTTAGGCTGCACCTCTGTCTTGAAATGATGGCTTTCCCGGAGAAGCTGCACTCCTGTCCACTTCATGCTGCTGAGGAAAGCCTTTCCCCTTTTCCCTGAGGAGGACCCGTGGCTGGTGGTGCCGTGTGGCCCTAACTGGGCATGGCGCTGGTGCGCTGTCTGACCGAGGGAGTTCGTGCCACTGGGTGAATGTAGGGGCCCGAAAGCTGTAGCCCATGCTGGGGTTTGCTAGAACCGTAACGGGGAGATCATCTCTGCCCCGAGTCCTTGGGCTCTCCCAGACCGATCAGTGGCTCTCATCTGAAGGAGGGGCCCACCCCGGGGCCCTTGGGGTCAGAACAGTGCTCGCGCAGAGTCCCACCCAGGATCTGTGGTCTGGTGGGGGCATTTCTGATGGGCCGAGTCAGCGGTGCCCCTGCTCCACGCCCTTTGCCATGGTCACTGCCATGGGTGGACAGGCCTGGACACAGCGGGCTCCTCCTAGAGTCTGCTCGGCCTGTCTCTCCCTCACCCTGAGTCACTAGGCCAGCCTGTGGGCCTCCTGGCTGACCTCTTGGTCCGCGACCATCCCCGTCTCCTGCTTCTGGTTAGCTGCAGCCTGGAAAAGCCGTTCACAGGCCTGTTCAGACTGGGAGGAAGGGGGTCCAGTAAGGCCCTGTGAGAAAAACAGGGGAGTTTCCGACCACGTTGTAGCCTCTCGAAGGCCACTTGGTGTGCCTTGGGAGTCATCTTCTAGAACACACCGGGATGCCGGAGTGGTGTCGGGTGAGTGGGGACTTGGCACAGGCTGGTGCCTGCTGAGGGGCCGCGGACAAGGCGCTCAGCCCCGGGCGCAGCTGTGGGGAACAGTGCTGCAGGGTCTCAGGAGAGGACTCGGGACTTCCGTTCCCCCACGACCCTGCACCTGCACAGCTGGGGGGGCAGCTTGCCTTTCCCTGGCGGCCCTCCTCCCCCTCCTCTAACAGTCCAGCCGCCCAGACCTTCCTGCTCAGGGTTAGTAATCCAGAACGCAGCCTCCCTTGTGCTGGGTGCCTGAATGAGCGCGTCTTGAGACTGGAACGCTCTGCTTTAACTTGGAAATCCAGGCTCCACAGTTACTGTTGTGGGGATAAAACTACAGTGATCTGTCCAAACAAGTGTGCTCAGGAGGACGTGCGGCTCTTGAAGCTGCTCGCAGGAGGATGTGGCCACCGACGGGCCCAGAGCTGAGGCCACGCAGGAACGTTGCTAGCTCTGACTCGGCCACCTGATCGGTCGCCTTCCTCTTCCTCACCAGCAGCCGCCTCATGACTGCCCCCTGCTTTGTGAACATACAACTATAGGATAGTGAAACACTTTGGCCTCTGTTTCTCCTATTTTGCCTTTCGATTTCGATTTCCTGAATTTTTATTGCTTGTATAGCTTTAATATTTTCTGGTATTTAAGCCACGTGTGGCTAGTGAATAATTCTCAACCTTTATTTTGAACGTGTTCATGCCGTTGAAGCTGTAAACTCTCAAAATATACTTGGTTTGTTAAATTTATTTCCTTTAAATTGTATCAGCAATTAGATCAGCTCCTTGATATTAATGTACAGGATAGTTCTTGCATGCTTATCACTTCAGAATTTAAATCGAGTTAAAGGTTAAATGAGTTTAATTTTTGAATTGAACTGAAGCATTGTCTTGTGTCAGATTCATCCCAGAATTTTTATTTCCAGTTTCAGTATCAAGTGATAGAAGTAGATCTTTTTCTGATAATCCTAAATTAATCGATGTTCTTAAGTTACTCACTTGTTCACTCGTTCCCAAAATGTGGGTGTGCCTGCTGTGACAGGCCCTGTGCCTTGGGGACCTGCCCTGGGGCCATGCAGAGGCCAGTGGGACAGCCCCGCCTGCATGAGCCCAAGCCCAGCACAGGTGACAGGCCTGGGGAGACCGCTGCCGTGCTGTGTCCCTCCACAGGCGTGGGCATGAGCACGTGAGACTGTTGAAATGGTCAGGACAGCGTGACGTGGGCCTGAGCCTGGGGCACTGACGGTACAGCTGAGTGGGACGGCGCAAGCCGGCAGGTCATTTGGCAATAGAGCCGGTCGGACCCGGCATCTGACCGGGTAGGAGGTAGGAGCATGGCAGAACGAGGAGGCTAGAGGATGGAGGTAGTTGTTGTTGAAATTGCTTCGGGGCATCTGGCCCCTCTGTATCAGACACGGGTGGTAGGGGGACAAGTTTTCTTCAGGCCGTGAAATGCACATTCCTTGGCTCCTTGGTCTTCTGAGACCAACGTGCTGCACCTAACTATTCTTCAGCTTTGATTTTTGGAGAGGCCAGCTCAACGTGGCTCACTACACATCTGAAGCAGAAATGGCTTCATCCAAAAATGAATCCAGCAGTGTAGTGTGGCTGTCCCATGTCTCTGATCTGTGGGGGTCTCCCAGCAGGGACAGAACCACAGTGGAGTGGCCCTTCATGCCAACTGTCCCATGTTCTGGATTAGTCCTTGGAGCTTTGTGTTGGAGCTGGGAGGAGGGGGTGAGCAGGAGGGAGAGAAAGTCTTCCCCAGAAATGCAGTTCATCTCCTCAGAGAATTCTACGGCTCTCTTCTGTTGGGGAGATCTCTTCTATTTCCTTCTAGATGGGGCCACACTCTAGTGGCAGCTCCAGCTTTCTCTGCAGGGTCCTTGTGTCCTGCTTTTACCTAATCTGTGATGACTGTTTTAAGCTTCTTACCCATGTTTTGGACCAGGTTTTCTCTAGTGTCACTTAGTGGTTCCTAAGAACCCTCCTCTGTGAAGCCTTTCCATGCCACACCCATCTTTCCTCTTCTCTCAGTCTGATCTCTGTACATGCAAACGCAGGTACTTTTTTAAATAAAAGGGTGTGCTGGTATGAAGTGCACCTGCAGATTCACCTGGAAGAACACTGGTCCTTCTGGATTGGTGTTTACTTTTTGCCGTTCATTGGCAGGATGCACATGCATGTTGGGGGATTGGAGTTCTCTCACGGTGATCATTCCTGATGGAATCCATGTTATTCTTAAAGCTTCTTCTTCTGTGCCTTCTTCTGGAAAGCCGGCCTCCCTGGCCTCCCGGGCCAGCACAGGTGAAACGTGTGGAAAGTGCTTTCTCTGTAGCTCCCTTCACGTGACGCTGGGACTCGAGTATTCAGCACTTCTGAGACTTTGTGCTGGTGCAGCAGGAGTTCTCCTGCTGTAGATGTCTTCAGACAGAATCTGCTGGCACGCAGCTGGGTTGAGCACGCCTTGCAGGGGCCCACTGACGTGGTGGTATCAGGCGCTGCTGTCCCCGCTGACCGTCGGGGCGTGGCCACTAGGTGAGTGCTTTCCGTGGGGAGAACATGCACATTCCAGCCAGTTCTCTGCCGGGTTTTAGACAAGCAAAAAGTGGAATATAAACAAGTCTACAAGTCTGTTATAATAGGAAAATAATAGCTTTGCAGTGGGCTGATTTTTTTTTTTTTTTTTTTTTACATTGTTCATTTCTGAAGTAGAAAACTGTCCTTGGGTACAGTATGCTCACGTGTGGGGGGGGTGTATATGCACCCACCTACGTATAAGTGGATTCTAGAGGTTTGTGTTCTGCTTTAACATTGCTTCCTCTAAAAGTCCGCCTAGAAGTAGGGGGAAGATTGCTTTTCTGAATTATCAGATACCTCAGGTTTCCTCCCGCAAAAAGTTTTTTTCTTTCCAAAAAATCATCTGGAAAAACACCTAGTTTCTGATCTTTTTTATCCAGTTCAGGGCTCTGTTAGGAAGAGTGATTGTATAACTGAGCACTGCTTTTATTAAAAAGAACTGGCCACTTATTTCCTTCAACGTTCCTGGTGTGTTTAAATCTTCTCTAGGTAAACAACTTTTATTGAAAATAATATTTTGAGACTGACACCTTTCTCCCCACGAGTGATGCTGGGAGCCTTCTGTTGTCTGCTGGTCCTGCACGCAGCAGACCCCTGGCGCCGGCGGGGCGTGTGCGGAGCTGGGGGCTGGGCCGGTGGGGGCTGGGCAGGTGGGGCCAGGACAGGAGAGAGGCTCTCCCCCAGCCACCTCCCCCTTTTCTTTGAGTCTCAGGAAGTGATGGTGGGTGGAGATGGGAATCCAGCGTGGACACCGTGCACTGATGGAGGAAGAGCCTGGCATTGTGCAGGGTGATGGCATTACTGGGTCGGACCCGTTAAACCTCACGTCTGCAGGTGGTCTTGTGGGAACATTCTTCAGCTCCTGCTTCCAGTCCTGTCAGAAAAACGGGGAAGCTGGGTGGGGCTTTTCTACTTCTGTTCCCATCCTGACCTCTTGTCCTCCTCCGCATGGCTCGGGGGGCTGGGGGGGGTGGGTTCTGTATGTTGGCTCCCATCAGTTTGCACATAGACATAAACTCCTTTTCAAGGAATTGAATAAATGCTGTTATTTTCATCAAATAGTGGTTAGGGTTTGCCCAGGCAAATGGTTAAGATTCTGACGGACAGGTATTAATGCATTCTGAATGCTTCTCTGTAGGTTACTGTGGGAACTTTCTAGACCCAGAGATGGTCAGAACTCTGAGTCACTCGGGGCAGCATCCAGACCAGCCCTGTTGTTCTTCTGACAAACCAGAGTCCAGGGTTTGGGTGTCGTGCCTGGGCCGCCATGCTGCCTACTGAGGGGTCATGCCTGGGGACTCCTAGCTGGGGCCCTTGCTGCTCTCGGGGGAGGACTTCTTGGGCAGACTGGCGCCCAGCAGCAGATGCCCTCGTTCTTGGGGCATGTTGCGCAAACGAGCCGTAGATCCTGCTTTGGTGCAGCTGGTGTCTGAGAATGCGCTTCCCTCAGTGCTGGTGGTGGTGTCCTGACGAGCCCTTAGAGCTTTCCAAGGCGTTCGGGTATCCCCGTCTCTGAAGGAGAGCCGTTGGCTGGCCGTGGCAGTGCCCAGGCGGACAGCCACAGAGGGCAAACGCAAGGAGCAATGAGGCTGGGGAAGGGCCGGCATGGGCGCAGTCAGGGCATTTGTGTGGGGATGCGGGGGTCCCCTCTGAGAACCCGTGGTGCCAGGAGGGGGCAGGGCAGCAGGCCTGGGGCGGCAGCAGAGATGGTGGCTCTGTCCAGGCGCTGATGGAAGCCTGTGTTCTGCCAAGTATGTTGCCCTCCCCCCACCTTACGTTTGCTAGAATGGTTCTGTTTCAAAAAGGTGGAAACTGTGGCTGGTTGCCTTTTTGTTAGGATTCCTTCGTTAAATTGGCAAAACCCGTTGAAGAAATGAATGTGTGTTTATCATTTAAGTGTGTGGACATCTGCATGTCCTCTGGATGCTGCCTGGCATCGTCTGCCCGTCTCCTTAACTCCTTCCACAGCCTGTCTGCCCTCCATCAGGCCAGCTCCGGGGATCCCTCCTCCTGGGATCCCTCGTTTTCGCCATCAGAGTTTTCAAGAGGTTTCCAGGTTTTTATTGCCTAACGATTGATATGCTGTAGACCTACCACTGTCAACTGTAAAGTGCTTTCTGGAGAGAAAATGGACGACTTTATAGTTGGGTTTTTAGCCCTAATATCTGAAGGCCAAAAGCGTGTTCAGGATATCTGGAGTTCCTGAATTTAAAATAGAAGCAATAACATTTTCTGAAGGTGGGTCCCCTTTTGCATCTATTATTATGCAGCCCTTAAAGTGACTTCAGCACAAGACATGCTTGTAGTTCTCTTTTTACTTTTTGACAGACGAGGTCTAAGGAAATTAGTTTGCTTGCATGAGAAGTTATGTGTTTGCAAACTTGAACCATTTTTGCTGGTTAAGCAGCCTAGAGATAACTTTTTTGTCAAAGTATGACTTTGGTGTTGTGTTAAAAAGACTCACGGCCGCTGCCTGAAGCCCATAGGAGAGGTCCGTTTTGAAGGACGGTTGCTCACTTCAGCCTAAGGCGCTATGGGGATTGTTGGAATTGACAGAACTAAAATATGTATGATCTTCTTTTTAAAATCTGTTTTCAGTTTATTTTCCCAATATGGAACAGCAGAGGTATAAACTAGAGAGAAATTGTCATTTTGTCCAGATGCTAAGCAGGGCTGGGCAGGCAGATGGTTTCAGTGGATGGCTCCCCTCTGAGGACCGCGGAGTCACAGGTCCTAGCTAGGGAAGGGGAAGTCCCCTTTTGTGCCTGCGTAATCAATACTGTTCTGACCCAAGTACACCCTTCTGTGGTAAAATAGAACCTAAAATGTACCATCTGAACCAATTCTTAAGCGTCTAGTTCAGTGATATGAAGCGTATTTGCATTGTTCTGTTAGCTCCAGAAAGGCTTTCCTCTTCCCAGACTGGGACTCCGTGCCTCCATCCACTCTGATCCCTGGCACAGGCCGTTCCGCCTTCTGTCTTTATAACAGCACACCTTTCAGTACCCAGAGGTGCTGGGTCCTCCAAGCCAGGAACCACGTGTCTGGAGACCTTGTCCCCCAGCAGAGGTCTAACGAAGCTGTCTGGGCTGGGATGGTAGGCAGGCCGCAGGGCTCCCTCAGGCTGTGGGGCGGGGGCTCCCCTTCAGGAGCAGGGGGTGCTGCAGACCCAGCGTGGTCACGTTGTGCTGAGAGGGGGGAAGAAATTCGAGGAAGTGTAAAGTTTTCTACAGCTGTGGGCAAGTGTTGATTAAAAACAGGACTCTGACCCACGGAAACTGTACTGATGAGGCAGAGAAACAGAAGAAAGGCTTCGTTTTACGAGGATGTTGGAAGGGTGCTGGATCAGCCATCCAGCATTTGTCCAGTCACTGTCCCCTGTGATGGCCCTGGACTCTCCCAGAGAGAAGGTGAAGGAGGGTTACCAGGAAAGGGCGGAAGGGCCCGTGAGGGAGCCGAGGGGGCCGGTGGCTGGCTGGCTGTGGCCCAGAGGGAAGGGAGGCCCCCGGGCCCTCTGCTGCTGCTTCCTGAGCCCCTTGGTGGTGGTTCCAGGTGGATCTGGTTTGCACTGAATTGTTTGACTTTTGCGTAGTTTCAAGGGCCATTATTGCACCCAGATTTTAAATCTCTGTGAAGTTCTGAGGTGTTCTCATCTGCGACTGATGCTTCTCTTTCCATGTTTAATGGGCCAGCATTGGGTTCAGTGATCAAAACACCAAAATACCAAGCCCCCGAAAACCTCTAGCCGGTATATCTAACCTGCTTTAGAGGAGGGTGCGGGAGCCCTGCCCCTGCCTGCTGCACGCTCAGCCTGTGCTGCCGCTGGAGAGCGTCCCCTGGCTCCGTGAGAGCACCCTCTGTCTGTCCGTCTGTCCTGCGGAACAGCTGTGCTCTGAATCACCAGGGCATGGGCGGCGCAGGTGCTTTCCACCCTGACTTGGAGTCTGGGCACCTTACTGAAGTGGTGGTTCTAGTTCTGTCTGTGGGGCTGGTTCTGTTTTACGGCCCTGACCCAGGATAAGGAGAAACAAGGAGCAACTTCTATTGTGTCAGAAAGTCGCGAGTTGTCTTATCCGTCCTCTCAGCGGGTCAGTCTGTTAGGAGAGAAAGGCCAGGTGCGAACAGTAGGGCCCCAGAGGGGTGAGCATGGCGGGGGTCTGGGGGCAGGCCCTCGCGGAGGAGTGGCTCCCCCTGCAGGAAGTGGGCCTTGGCCATGGGACGCGCCGCACCCTGGGCTGCTGGCTGCCCCACCCAGGCGGGGCCTTGGCCAGGCTTCCCCACTGCCCTCACCAGGAGGAGGGCTTGCGCCCAGGGTCGTCCCCCGCGCCAGGGCAGGTGGTGCCGCAGGGCCCGGGCCGCACCCTCCAGGAGATTGGAGCCTGGCTCGGTTGCCCTGCCTGCTGTGGCGGCCGCGAGGCCGGCGGCCGGTCCGGTGTTGCTGTAGACCCTAGGCGGCGCCTCGGACGTGGCCCATGCCCCCTCGATGTGCTGTCCTCACTGGTGTGGACGGAGTCCTAGCAGACGGAGTCCCGTAGACGGCGGGGAAGTCGGCGTGGGCGCCTGTCTGAGCGCAAGGCCAGGTGTGGGGGACACAGGGCTGGCTCTCAACTCTGCGGAGCGCTGCCAGAGCGCGGGCCCCACAGCCGTGTCCACGAGGCGCTTTTGTGTTCATGGAGAGCTCGGGGTCCTGAGCATACCTCCTGCTGAGTTGGGGGCAGTGTGGCACCCAGCGGCTGGACTGCCTTGTCTGCGACCCCCTGGCGCTCATGGGCCACTGGCCAAGGGCAAGAGGCTCGCTGCCAACGTCCAGGGAAGGACACGGAGTGGATGCGCAAACCAGAAGCCATCGTAGTCGCTCCCAGAAAATTATTCTTTCAGCTTTTCTGCACATATAGAACCTTTTAACATTTTCCCTAGCTTTTTCATTAATGTATGTAAAAATATTAAAAGCCCCTGTATATTACATTAAAAAGTATGTCAGCTGCTCTGCTTTTTTCTATTTATTAAAACTTTTCAAGCAGTAAAAACATTTTACTTGTTAATGAGGGAAAGTGGGAAAATTAATGACATCGAGCTCGGATCCACCAAGATGTCTCCTCCTAGCCATGCGCAGCCAGCACGCTCCCCACCGCACGCAGTTTAATTTCCGAGACAGGGTTCAGTAAGCAAATGCAAAGAGACTTAATGATTTGCATCAGTAGATCATTTCTCAGTTTAATATCCTCTGATATTTTGGGTCAAGGACTCTTTCTTTGGGAGGCTGGTACAATTTCTGGAGCTAAAATTATTAACATTAGCAATAATACATCATATTCAAGTGAATGGAGATAAATGTAGCATTTTCACAAATTCAGATTTGCACATTTCTCTCTTCGCTGTGGTTAAAGGAAGCTGCCCAATGAAGTGGACTGATGGACAGGCCTTCTCCCAGCTGGGTGGTGCTTGTCGAGGTGGGTGCTGGGGTGCCCAGCAGGGAGGGCTTGTCGTCTTGTTCACCTGGTGTGGAGACGCTTGCGGGTCCACGGGAGCACACAGCACATTTCTGTCCAGCCCATTCCACAAAGAAATGAAATTGGAGGTCGTTCAGCAACTGCTCGTTGTGCTTTTCTGTGTCAATCCTGCAGTAGCTAGAATGATAAAGACATGAACCTGTCCTCAAGGAACTTTGTCAGGGGGAGACGGTATCCTAAAGAATCACACATGTGGCACAGAGACCAGATACAAAAGGCAAGAAGGAAAGAATGGGGGAGCTCCGGGACCAGAGCATTAGGGCAGGTTTCATGGGGAGGAGGCAGTGGATCTCCTTGTTTGTCCTTGCCTAGGGCCTCCCCGGTTCCTTTCCCTGCCTCCCCTTAGGCTGAATGGCGGGTGCGGGCTCACCCAGCCTTGCTGTGCATGGGCTGTGTAGGAGGTCTGCTGCCCGCTGGCTAGCTCCTGGGAGAGACCTCTCCTCCCTAATGAAAAGTATGCAGAGGACACCTCTGCTCCCCAGACTTCAGCCACACGTGTGTGCAAATGTGATCCTAGGAGCGGGGGTGGTAACTATCTTATTTGTGGGGTTGTGTGAAGCTGGAGCCGAAGGGCCATGAGAATGGCGGGAAGAGCCAGGTCCTTGATGGCCCTGCCACCTGCTGACCTTCGTCTGGGCACCTGTGACCTGATGTGTGTGCACGTCCCCTGAGTCACTGCCATAAGCAGCCTGCAAGCGGAGAGCTTGTAATGTTTTATCTGTGAAATTTCTGCTTGTTTTAGCAAATAGTATGCAGTTACATTCTTTCCAGGTTTCATCCGTGTTTAAAGTCCATTCTGTATTCTGCCGTTTAGCCCTAACCTTACACCATGAGCATTTTTTTTCTTAAGTATCTTTTTGAAGTCTATCGGTTCCATTCTTTTTCAGGGCTGTGTGGGATGGCTGTGCTGTGATTCTAATGGCTTCTGCTCTGGTGAGCTGTTTGCTATGACTGGGTCACTCTGCCTGTCCTCAAGGAGCGTCCTTGGGAACCGGGTGAACTCTCCCTTAACAAGCGCGTTTCTGGCCTCACCTCTGGCCTTTGCCCTGCAGGCCTACTGCAGCATCGTTTCTGATCCTGCGTGTGATCACCTCACCCCACAGAACAGACGAGGCTATGCTCTTTAGGAAGAGAAGGCACCAGCTCTGACCTCTGGCCCCACAGTCCACCCTGGGGTCCCTTGAACTGGAGCCCAGCCACGCTGGCTGCCCTTCCCCGTACTTATACTGGGTAAGCCGGAGTCCCTGAAGCCGGATCTCCAGGTTTCGACTTTCAGCTCTTCCACTTTACAGCTATAATTAGGCAAATCACTTTAATGGCGCCATGCCTCAGTTTCCCTAGATATCAAATGGGATCTAATGGCATCCACCACATAGGATTGGTAGAGGAGTAAGTGAGCTAATGCATAGGAAACTCTTAGAACAGTGCCCCGCCGGTAGGAAGCACTGGCATGTTGTGGTCCTAACGAACACAGGCCTCTAGCTTACTACAGCTGTTTGCTGAACTAGCCTCTGGGTGCTCACACCACCACCTCCTCCACCTGGAGGGATCTCCTCACTCCTTTCACCTGATACATACTCCATCGCTCTCACTTAGATACCCCCCTTTGAGGAAGGACTTTCTGGGGCCCCCAGGCCAGGCTTGGTTCAGGACCCCTCTGCTGAGCTCCTCCTGTGTCGGATTTACTCTGTGCTAGCCCTACCCACACCTTATCATTACCACCTTCTGTGGATGTGTATTCTAGCCTCTGAGTTCCTGAAGGGCAAGGACCACGTCTGTCCTGCTTCCTAACTCCAGGTCCCCTACTCAGCACATGGGGCACTTTGGGCCTCTTTCTCTAAAGCAGGGTTAGGGGATTAGAATATCCGTGCTCTTCATAAAGAATGATGTCGTTGTAGCCGTTGGAGGTGAAATAAAGCATGAAGTTCAGGGGTTTATTTTAGGCACTCACCAGGATCATCATTATTTACTCACAGGTTTGTCCCTCCCTTGGGTTCCCCTAAAGCAAGTGGAGAACTGTGCCTGGAATCGGGAAGCCTGTGTGGTTAGCTGGACCTTCTCAGTGTGGGCGGCCTCCAGGGAGCCGTCGCAGGGGGCATCTTGCGTGAGCTTCCTCCACAGAAGCCGTAATCAGTTGTTAAAACGTTGGCTTGCAAGTATGCTTTTGTTCTCTTAAATATGGACAGAGTCCACCTTTTTGTGCCAATCCTGCCTTAGATTGTGATGAGCATGTAGGATTTGGTCACTGTGCTGATCTTCTACGGCATCACCGTGTCATTTGAGACCAAGCAGCATCTTCCTGCTGTTGCTGATTTCTGTGCGTGTGGCCCCCCAAACTCATGTGTTGACGTCCTACCATGGTGCTTGAGTGTGGCTGCATTTGGAGACGGGGCCTTTGAGGAGGCCCATGGGTGCGATTGCGCTCGCTGGGGAGGGCCTTCCTCCGCTGTGATTGGGGTCCCTGTAAGAATGGGAGATGGGACACACACACAGAGGGAGGACCCTGTGAGGCCACAGGGAGAAGGCCAGCCACAGAGAGAAACCAGGGAGAAAAACCGGCCCTATGAGACCCTTCAGTCTTCAACCCCTGGCTCTGTAGTTGTAGCTCCTGGTCTGCGGTGGTCCTGGCAGCCCTGGCAGGCTGCTGCAGCACTTACCGATGGCCGTGGACCGCGTGTCACGGCTACGGAGGTGTGATGAAGAGCGGTAGCCCTCCCTGGCCGGCTGCTTTCCTGAGCGCCAGCACCGTTGGCAGAGGCCGAGGGGGTAGGTGGAGCCTCGCACACGGAGTTACGGGGAGACGACTAAGGTGGTATTCTCCGTCGTAGAAAAGCACAGCTTGAGAAGGCATCTTTTTTTAATTTTGTGTTTTTTAGAGCAGCGAATTGAGAGAAGGTGCAGAGACTTCTCCTGTGCCCCCTCCCCCACACATGCACAGCCTCCCCCGTGACCAGCCCTTGAGTGGTAGCTTTGGGGCCATCGATGAACCCGCACCGACATGTCATCCTTACCCAAAGTGCATGGTTTACATCATGGTTGGTTCTTGGTGAAGGAATCCGTTTTTTAAATACAGTTCAGTTATGAATTTGAAAAGCTGGCTCTGGTGAGTAATGTTTGTCCTGAATCGTGTTTACTTTTCCCACATAATAATTCTGTGCCTTTGTGGCCCTGAGGCTGTGAGAACCCCTCTAGTTCCACGGACTGGACTTGGAAGGTCTGTGAATCGGCCCTTTCTTGAATGGAGCCTAATGACGTCTTGTGTCAACGAACTTCTGCGAAACATGTGAGTGACTGTGCTTGCCTTTCAAACATTTTTTATTTTATTTATTTTTTTCTTTTTCTGGTCTTGGTGTCCTGTGGTCTGTGTTGCCTCCGTCTCACCTGTTGCTGTTCCTCTGTGGTCCTGGAGTGGAGAGCAGTGGCATTCCTCCGTTCCTCCTGTTCCAGATGCAGGAACGACTTCCCTCTTCCAGATCAGAAAATGGCTCTAATGAGCCAGCTGGTGGGAAGGACGGAGGTGCCGTCGGGTGCAGAACACACGCTTTGTACCGTCTTTGCTCCGGGGAGCATCTTGGCCTCCAGTCTCCTCGTTGAAGGTTCTGGGGCCTTCTCTGTGACAACACCTCACTTTCCCCTAAAGGTTTAGCTGGTCTTGGGTCTCTGTGAGTGCCTGGGTCATCGGGTTGAATTTTGATAGTATCTTTAGGATCTTGAACATTATTTTAATGTTGATGTTGCTGTGTAGACGTCTTCCGTGGTAGCGATAAGTTGTAATTTGCCTCTGATACTGCCCTGTATCCTTGAGAACTAACTGCACACAAACGAGCTCACTAATGAGTTCAGTAAATGTTAAATAATTAGGTAATTGGTGCTTCAAACAGATTATGCAGAAGTCTTTGCATTTTTATATAGGTGTTTACAGAGCATTTTAGTGATAATTGGGGAAGTTTGCTATGGTTTTGTAGATGGAATAGGAATTCATTATTTTTTCCCAATTCCGATAATGAGATATAAGCCCCCATAGCTTGAAAATTCTGTCTCCGACACATTTCCAGGAGTGAATTTCACTAGATTTGAAGAGTGAAGGATGCTTGGGTTTGTTCTCAACTTTTTAGAACTGAAGTAAATTGTACGTAATCAAAAAGATCTTACAGTATTAATCTACTAATATAAAATTGCATTTGGAAATGGATTGGTGTAGTTCTCCTAGTTCACTATAAAACAAAGGATGTTCTCTCCTAGGTGTGTTCCCCCTCCTGCTGGAAGGTGTTCTTGACCTTCCCTTTGTACGTGCTCCAGGGAGGGGTGCCCCCTTTTAGAGGCTCATGGCTGGGATGCTCCATCCTCCCTCAGCGGTCATGTGTCCAGGATTGAGCCAGGGGGTAGCGGGGTCTTCAGGATGCAGGCTTGGGAGTCTTTGTAAAATTGGAAGCTTATGCACCGTTGATAAATGGCCACATATAAATGCATGACACCTTGACTAACAGGCTGTGATGAAATTGAAGGTGGTCTTTTCTAGGAAATCCTTACTGAAATACTACCCATTTTGGGCAAATGTAATAGTACAACAAGCCCTCCAAGCTTAGTGAAAACATTATAGAATGCAAATGGAAGGTTTGTAGGTGTTTTTCCTTCCTGGATTTGTTACCTTTGCAGAAGTGAAGAACATCAATATTTCATGGCCTTTCCCTAGGATTTTTGTGTCCTGTGCTTCGTAAGGAGTGTGGCCCTGATCCTCCATTGGCTTTCTGTCTCCCTGACGTCCTTGACCCCGCTGCCTGGGGTAGGGGGTGGGGGGGGCATTTTCATCTGAGTTCGCTAATTTCCCGTTCTCCCTCTTTAAGTGGAAGCCGTGGCGTTCTCTCTCCTTACTCTCCTTTCTGAGATTGGAAATTGTGTCACAGTTCTGTTGTAACATCGTGAACTCCCTGTGCAAATCTCCTGTGTCTTTCTGTGATTGCCGCTCTGCACTGCACGCTCAGAGCGGCGCTCACCGTGCCTCCGCTCTGCATCGGGCTCCCCAGCCTTCCTTTCTGCTCTTTGTGAAAATATCGTTGATCTGGAGTCTCTCACAAAGTGTGTCAGATCCTTTTTGCTGTTTCTCTTTTCCCTTCGGCTTTCTCTTATTTTCCCATTTCGGTCTTGGGTAGCCTTCTGATGAGCTCCATGTGACGCGGTCGTCTGTTCTGCTCTGGGGTGGCGGCGTGACCCACCCTCCTGCTTGGTGCTCAGACTCAGATGAGCAGTTTTGTACAGCAATGGGGTGATCACCTAGTTCTCCGGGAACACTCGACTTACCAGGGCCCACGTGCAGGCATCTTTTACCCTCCCGTGTTACCCTGCTTGTTTCTGGAAATCTCCAGCTGTCCTCATGTGAACGACGTCCTTGATAACAAGGATGATTAAAATCCTATGGCATATTGCCTGGACCTAGACCACATGTTTACCTGTATACTGTATTCCCAATATTTATCCAGAATGACTTTTCTCAAATATTTAATAAGAATTAATAATTGAATGTACTTTTGGCTTCTTACTTCACCCTGGGATCTCATAAGATCTTTGAAGCTAAAACTAGTTTGGGCCCTTAAGGGGTTTATAGAAATTAGGTATGTCTGAGTATGGAAATGGTTGGCATGGTGAAAAAAATTGAGTCCTTAAGTAATTTGCTATTCCCAGTGATAATTAGAAGAAACCCCATCCTAGCTCCATTTTCCAATCTTTTTTTTCCTCTCTCTCGCTATTTTAGGGGAGAGTTCTTGAGGTATTAGCAGCCAACTTTTTTTTTTCCATGTGATCCTGTAGTAAGGTAAGTGGCTTTGGTATATTGTGTTGCTTTGATGGGTTATCGTCACTTCTAAGAGATGAACGTGGGTTATAGAGTGTGTGGTGCTAGGTATCACCTTAGTCACCAGGAACGTTACAGAAAACTGAGTCAGAGTAAATTCTTCTAAATTTATGATGGAAATTAGCAATTTTATTAGGTCCTTTTAAAAAGTTTGTAGTTTTGAGAAAGACTTAAAAAATATATATATATATCTTTGTTCTCAGAGGTCTGCAGACTGCCCTTAATTTGTCTTGTGAAAGGACACAGCTTTTAGTGGAATACTTATGCTGTGGGAGTGGACCCACGCAGGTGCTGTTCCTGGGGTAGCCCGCACGGAAGGCTGACGCGTTCCAAGATTTACGGTGCACCACCTTGGCCATCATTCCCCTAAGTATTAATTTTAACTCCACTAATAAGAAACTGAACAAAAGTGGAATTATGAGTTCAGTAGTATTCTATGAAAGGTCAGTTGTTAAAAAGGCAGAGTCTGACATTCTGTGAGAAAGGTGCCTTCATTAATCATCCTGATAGGAGAAGACGGGGCGTTCTTGACCAATCCCAGTGAACCTTGCAGCGTGCAGTCTCAGGGCTGAATGTGCACATCTTTATACAAGGATTACTTAAATAGATGTTGAGATAATGTAAGGAATTTATCTTTGCAGTTTGAAGATGTGTGTATAATACGAAAAATCTTACGAAGCATGCTTTACTATTTTGAAAAAAAAAACAGTTAATTTTATGGGCCTTTTATGATGGAAGTGTATTCTGGACACAGCTGGCTCTGTTACATGTTAGCTTTGCTGTATCTCAAGTGGGTGAATGCACATCTCCTGCATGGTTCCTTTAGTCTCCTTCGCTTTCTGTGTTAATGGCTGAGCTCTCTACATTTTGACCCTGTTGGTGAACCAATAGTAGCCTATCCTGGCTCTGTTTTTACTGCTGCAGAGTGCCTACTGTGTGCACAGAATTTAGACCTCACGTTAAAGTACCAGTATTTTATGTGTCCTGCCGATTTCATGTTCAAGTTCAATACAAATATATAAATCATTAAACAGTTAACTGGAGACACCTCAGTTGAACATCTTTTATTGTGGCTTCTTGACAGATTTTCATTCAGCTATTAAAGCACAGTATTGTTAGTGCAAAAGTCTGTTTCCGGGTTTCCTTTGTGTTGCTGCTACTGAGTTTCCTTGAGAAGGCACCTAAAAATGAGACTCACCCAGAATACTCAGGATTTCTCCTTAAACAGATATTTTCAGACTTTTTTTTTTTCCTAAAGCTGATCTGTGTAAATAGGATATTGTTCTTCTTGTTCTGTCGCATCAAGCTGCATTATGCCGGGGGGAAATGCCAGGAACGAGCTGTGGTTGCCTCCTTGGCACAAGAGGTGCTCTCTGGAGGAGGAGGAGGGCAGGGAAGTTGTCCTTCATCTTCAAAGATTCAGGAGTGTGTCTCTGCTGTCCTCAAACTGTGATTCTCCCGTTCACCTCACTGTATCTCCCCTGCCTTCGCTAGGATATGAACTCCTCCTTTACTGTAGAAGTGGTAGGTGGAGACTGGACTGTTGGGATAGGGACGATCCCAGGCGCGGGACATTTTCTTTGGAATTCCCACTCTGTGCAGAGAGCATTGGGTCTGGGCAGGGCAGGAGTGGGGGGAAAGGCTGGAAAGGAGGTTGCTGCGACCTTGGCTCAGCTAAACCCAGCAGGGCCCGCTCTACTGCAGTAGACCTAGGATGAGGGGGCAACAGGTGCTTGTACATCTGTCCTGTGCCTTCCCCAGTGCTCGACCCCTTGGGTGTGGTCACAGCTGCTTCTGCAGGTGCAGAAGCTCAAGAACTTATGCCACTGGTCCAATGTCACACGTTGCTGTCTTAACAGTTTTATAAATATGGACGTGAAGATCCTATCTTGTCTGTTTCGTGATGGCAGGAGTCCCTCTTGCCTTGGAGGATGGTGAGTCTACTCTATAGCCTAGAATCCTGCACAGGGAAGGTTTGGTTCAGTTTTATCAAGACAAAGTTTATTAGGTTCTGCAAAGAGCATAAACTGCTACGTCTGCAGTGTTATAATTTTGTCTCTTGTCATAGTTTCTGCTTAATGGCTGTTTGTGCTACATTGACCAGGTCCATGGGTTGCTTAACATAAATGATTACATTTGCTTATGATTAAAAACTTCCTCCATTAGAAATACAGCACCCAGGACTTGTAAATGATTTGTTGTTGAAGCTTTATACTTCATTAGCCACGTCGTCAACTAAGAGTTGTCCAAGAGTTAGGGACACTTGTAATGAGCTGTGTAATAGAGACCCTCCAACAGAATAGAGACCAAGTCTTCTGGGAGCAGCTTAGCATGCAGATAAAAGGCTACCAAACATGTGGTGAATGCACCACGCTCTGGGCTCAGGCACGCTCTGTTCTGACTTGGAATGGCATGGGTGAATAAAGTATTTTATTACTGGAGCAGGACTTGTTGTAAAAAATTATATACCATTCATGACCAAAATCCTTCAAAACGCTCTGTGACCATTCCCCTCTGAACCCTATAGCTTAAGTCTTAAGCATCTCACGAGTCTCTTGATATAGCATTAAAAAAAAAAAAATTCCCTTTGATGGTGCGGTGTTTGTTTGGGAATGCCACTCCGGCCTTCCTGGACATCCCCACCCCTCGTTCATCTTTGGCTTTTCCCCCGTATATGATGGCGGGACCCCTTGGCCCTGACTTCCTGTGTAGAGTAACATGGGTGATTATTATTATTATCAGAGGATACCTAGCAAAGAGAGGGAACTTCCTAGAATAACTGCATTAAATGTGATGGGCATTTATGTGACAGACGTAAACTTCTCAATCTTGAAAGCAGTCGCTTTGTGGGTCAGGCAGCTGTGCTAGCTTTTCTCTTCTGACAGCAGTAGGAGCAGCTTCGTTTGCCTGTTAGGATGGATTCGCTTTGCTTCGTGAACCTTACTTGTTGCTGACAGCGGCTCTGGCTGGCGTAGGCAGTGACCCTGGCCTGGAACTCGAGGAAACCAGGCCAGACCGGTCCTGACTCTGCCACTTCCTACCTGTGTGACCTGGAAGGAGCTATGCATCTGCCTTCAGGTCACTTTGTGAAAATGAAGTTAATCCCAGTCTCACAGCATTTTGGGGGAATAGGAACATAGACACGCAGTTAAAGGTGGGCTTGGTATATAAAGGTCCTCAGTCATTCTGTGAATGTCCACTTGGGATGCGTGGTTCAAGGCACTTGGTGTCTGGTTTCTGGTGGTGGTCGGGGTGCACAGCTGCTGCCCTTCGCTGGTCCTGGGGCTGGGGGCTGGACCTCGTTAGTGTCCAGAGGCCGTTTCTGCCTTGCGCCTGGTAGCTGTGGCCCTCCCTGGCCGACACTGAGACCCCATGTCCCATTTTTCTATCCCCTGCACCCCCATGCTCTGTAAGATTTCACCTCATGAGTTACTCAGAAATTATTTAAGAGACCATTTAATCTTGTAGAAACTAAAAGTTGGAAAAACGGAATTGGATACTGTGTGAAGGTGCGGGATTCCTCTCGTCAGGTCTTTATCTTCCTTTGCAGGCAAGGTCAGATGGTGGGCCGTGCTGGCTGATACAGAGTAGTTCTGCCATTCATGGGTTGCCAATTTTTAGAGCACTGCAACACGATTAAATATACTTAACCTTAAAATTACCCTGAACGTGACTGAGTCTTTGATTCACAAGCCCCTTCTGGCTCTTAACGCGGCCTCGGCTTGATCGTTGTAAGGATGAATCATCCTTGTGCTGGTGGGAATGGACTGCTTCAGTGGTTTAAATGCCCGGTAATTGGGAACTTTCCCCTCTGCTCTGCGTGCAGTGTGACCAGTGGAAGGTGAAATCTTGACCCTTCGTCTGTCTTTGCTGTGCCTGTCGCCATTTGTGTTTGAAGGAGGTCAGCTCAGGGAGATGGGGACTGGGCCGCCTGAAGCCTTGTGGGACCTTACAGCAGTCAGGACACAGCTGACCCTCCCCCGCACCTGTAATGTTCCCCAGAGCCAGTTCCTCCTCTTCTCCTCCTCTTCCTCTCCTCCCAGCTTCTCCTGCCGTATCTCCTCCACCTCCTTTTCCTTACCCTGACTTGACTTCTCCGGGAAGCCGACCTTGCTGGCCCTGTGCTCTGTCGCGGGCAGATCCAGAGCTAAGGTGGTTCCGATCGCCCCATCTGTGACTCTTCTGCCGTGGACACTTGCCTTGAGTCTCTTCCTCAGTCACACAGCGGGAGGCTTTGTCCCAGAATGGGCTTCCGTGCCTCTGAGGGTTGCCCCGTCTTCCCCCAACAGATGAATGCTTTCTGTTTGTGGGGGCAGAGGGAGGGCCCGTACAAAGCAAGCTTTCCTATTCCAGCATGTTCTGAAGGGAAAGGGCAGCTCCTGGATGGGATCCTGGTTTGTAAAGAGGCCCGAGGGGCTGGGCGGGGCCGCGTGGCAACCTGGCTCCTGCAGGTGCCGCTCGGCTGGGCCCAGTGTGAGAGCAGAATCTTGCAGAGCAGTGGCATTACTGAGAACCCATTCCACAACGTGGCCTAATCTCCTTGGAGGCGGCATTTAAAGAATTATAGGTACCCTGAGCTCCTGACAAGTAAGACAGTGTAACAAAAAAAAAAAAAAAAGGAAAGAAAAAGTGAAAGACAGAGTCTACCCTCTGAACTGATCTACAAGGCCATGAAAGCATCACTTTGAATAATATGTGGGAGATGTGTTAGGAAAATGTAATACTGGTGTGTGGACCTCTCAGCCCCTGTGATCACTGTTACAGTATATCTTGTTGGATGATGAATATGGTCCTGTGTGTTTCAGCTGTTCATGTGTGGCTGAAAGAAAAACATATTGAAAATGTAAAATACTGAAATTTAGAAGTTGTTATGCTCAGCTGTAATTTGTGGTCCCCTGGATGTGGTGGATCTCTTCCTCCATCACAGCCTGTGACACACAGTGGTGTCAGGCACCGCGTGTGACCTGTAATCTGTGTTCTCCCCTAACCAGTCCCCGTGCCTGCAGTGTGGCCCGGACACCACATCCACGTGACGTGGAGGCGTTCGCTCCTGTGCATGCCCCCTTCCCAGAGGATCGGGGGTTCTAACGGGACATCTGAAAATATTTTGATGACCGTTACTTGAACTAGTTCATTTTGGGGTGTGGAACATTGAAATGCCCCATCCCGAAGCCTCCACACCCCGCCAGTCCCTAGAGTGCCTGACGGTGTTTTGCTAAGCTTTGGGCCCTGGTGTCTTGAAGTTTGTGGGGCCCTGCCTGGGAGAGGGGTCCGTGAATGTGCCTCAGCGGGCAGGCCTGCAGGTCTACGTTGACCCTCCTGCTGCAGGCTCCCTAAGGACTGTCATTTACACTCCTGTCCCTCAACAGCAGCCAGACTGCCCGTTTGACCAGCTCTCCAGGGCTAGGTGTGGGGGACTGAGTGCCTGGGAGGCCCTGCCCCTGCGCAGTTGGTGCAGGAACTGCAGGTGGAGAGCGGCCTCCTGGCTGAGTGGAAGTGTGCAGCGAAGGTGAGGGGTCGGAGTCCTTGTTCACCCAGACCTTCGACGGCTAAACACACTTAGAGCTGTTACTCTAGTCCTTGGATTAGGAACCAAACTGCCTCTCAGATTGCACCTTAGTGGGTAAGGGTGGGAGCACCCAGCTCTGGTGCCTCGGAACCTTCTCCTGGCTTCCCGTGTCCCTTCTGTGGATGGTTCCCACCCAGCGGCGGCCGCGTCCTCCCGTCCTGCTCCAGCCTCACTCGGGAAGGGGCGGGTGTTGCACACACAGCCAGCCGCAGGGACCCCTCCCCTTCCTGTACACCTACCCCGTCTGCAGAGTGACTTGCCTCACCTCTGTTTTGGGGGTCCCTAGACTGCCCTGCCTTTGGTGAGTCACCAGGAAGATTCACAGGACTCCACGTAGGGTCCCCCCCATCTCTGATTGCTGCAGAGGAGGGACACAAAGCCAGAGGAAGGGAAGAGGCACGCAGGCCAGGTCTGCAGGAGCCCCGCACACGCGTCCAGGAGGCCTCTGCTCAAGGGACGTCCTCCAGTGGCAGGTCGTGGCGTGGTGTGTGTGGTGCGCCGGGTTTTCTCCTGGGGGCTGGTCACATAGGCACGCTGCCTGCAGCAGGGACCAAAGTTCCTGACTCCCAGGAGGAAAGCAGATGTTCCTGCGGCTTCGCAATAGCAGGTGGAAAACCACGGGGTTTGCACGCTTGGGCGTGACCAGGCACTCTTCCCAGGGAAGGGCGGGCGCCCTCCCCGCCTTCCGGGCCCCAGATGCCAGCGAGGGCCAGCCCTTTCTAATGAGTGTGGGGCCTGCTAGGTTTCTGCTTCTGCACATCTCTCCTCAAGCGGTGGGGTCTCTTCATCTCCCCCCGCCGCCCCCCCCGAGTCTGGGCCGGCCTTGTGGCTTGGTCACCAGAGTGTGGTGGATGTGGCGTTCTGGGATGCTTGAGCTGAGGCCCCAGGGGGCTTTGCAGCCACTGCTGACAGTACCTCAGGATCCTGCGCAGACCCTGTGCTCGCGCCCTTGCGGCTGAGAGACCAGCAGAGGGGGGCTCAGCGGCACCAACCGCTGGACAGGTGGGGCAGTCTTGTTGGACCATCCGGCCCCGGCTGACTTGCCGGCCTCTTGCTGCCATGAGTGACCACGGCAAGGCCGTCAGAAGTGCCCCACTCAGCTCAAGCTGCTGACTCGAGAGGGGGCCAATGAACACCCGACTGGTTTTAGGTCCCTGCGCTTGGGGTTTGTCCAGCAGCACTTGCTAACCTGTGTGGCCTCGTTCTTTCCCACCCCAACATCTGTTCACCCGGGAGAAGGGGTTAATGTTCTGTCCTGCTCTTCCCTCTGCCTCTTCAGATGCCCTCCCGGTTCTGATTCCTCTGTCCCCACGTGGCCTCTGAGCATTGACTCTCACCTGCTTGCCTACCTTTGTCATTTGTCATGTGTCCTGGCTCCCAAGTCCCATCTGCCAGCCCCTCGCCATCCTCTGTCCTTTCATTTACCCTCCTAGTTCTGGCTTCCTCCCATTCCCCTTCTGTAATGCTTTCTTGTCTCCTGTCTGCCTTTTCGAGTACCTAATGCCCTAGAAGGACCACGCAGTAACCCTCCCTAACAACTGGTATTCTGGTACAGGGTCCTCCGGGGTCCTTCACTCAAGCCCTGACCGTCCATGACTACCTTACTGAGGTCCACTCCCGGCCACCTGTGAATTCTGCAGGGATACAGACCTCACCCTTTTCTCCCCTTTGAAGCCCAGTGGTTCCCCCCAGGATGATGAGCGCACAGGGCCTACTGTGTGCGCACATGTAACCTGAGTGTGTTCCCACTGACCCTACAGACCTCGATCTGAGGCAGTAGGAAAGTTCGACACTAAAGAATCTGTGTGCTCATATCTGCATATGGAGGCATCTTTGAGACTGTCTATGACTGAGGATCTAGGGCATGAAACGTCCACTGGCCTTCTATAATCTCACTTCCTCTTGTGAAAGAGGCCACTTGGCCAGTAGTGGGCTGAATCCGGTCGCGGGTCATACCTGTCTCACATCGTGTGGTTCTGCAGTCCCTGCTGGGGGGCATGTAGGGCTGTCAGGGTATGAGTGCTGAATACCAGGGTGGACGTCCCTGTGGCGGCTATGGCAAGGTCCTATGTTTGGGGATGGGTAAACGGAGCAGCTTCATCGCTGTTGGTGATCGATACCAGGGAAGTGCCATCCCCCTGTGCCTGGCGGGCTGTAGGTGATGGTTACAAATGGTGCTGGTTGCTTCCACTTTGCCTGGGTTTTTGTCAAAAATCCTTGGCTTGGCAGACATGCTTCTTGTTGGAGCTTTTGGAAACCTGGGGGAGTGCTAAGCAGAGTCACTTTGTCTTTTTCACAGGAAACCAGTGCCTTTCTTCAGGCTTTAGCCTCTTCTGGCCGATGACCCCCAAGTGCCACTCCCCCCAGTCCAGCCTTTGTGTTCGGCAGGGCTGTCACTTTTGCCTTTCACAGCTACCTGCTTGGAGGAGCATTGTCTGTTGTCCCCGGAAGAGTGGCTGCTCCCAGCCCTCTCCCTGCCCCCACCCCACGTCCCCATCGTGAGCCCGGGAGGAGGTTCTCCGGATCGCAGGGGGTTTTGTTCATCAAGATGTGTGCCAGCCAGCAGTGATCGCTTGGCAAGTGCTCCTGAGCACCCTGAAAATCTCGAGCACTCTCCAAGAAAGCACCATATCTCTAAGAAGATTCAGAAACTGGGGAGGGTGTGGGGTTCAGGGCACCCCAAGTAGTGGATTAGAAATTCTGTACTCGTCCAGAGGCAGGCAAGTGGCAACCTTAGTCAAGGAAGAAAAAAATCTACTGGAGTCTAGATACAGTATCTTAGTAGTAATAAAAGCACAGTGCAGATTTACTGGTGGAGGAGTTTTAACCGTAATACTGTGGAATGGTAGGTTATTTTGTGTTCAAGAGCTACATTTATCACAAAAATGATGATATACAAATCACTTCCATATCACAAAATGTTCTTGGTCAAAATTGGCTTGAGGCAAGTGATATCTTCGAGTAAACAGTATATGAAGACCATATCTTAAAATGATAGATCACCTAATTTTGTTCTGACAGAGGTTTTTGCCGCAACAAACATCTGTCATTGAAATACCAATTCAGAGATATGGAAGCCAAATTGTCGAGGTTTTCTCGGATTTGTCGCTCCTAACTTAAGAACACTGCTGCTCCACATGGTAGCTTTGCTAAGATATTAACCGTGTTGCACTTTAAGGCATATTAAATAAACGATTTAGAGAAGTATTCCTGCTCTAAATGCAAGCCAGCAGCCCTCTGAAAGTACAGAAGTCCGGCAGTGGCCAAGGAGCATGTAATGACGTGCCCTGAAGCTGGCTTTTATCTCAGGTTTTGAACCGAAGACTTGATGTCCTGAAAGAAGAAACTTGGCATTGTGTCCTGGGTTTCTTGCATTCACCTCAGGTTTCTTTCAAGTGCTGTGATTATAACGTTATTCCCAAGACTTGAAATGCCGTTGCATGCCTACCCTGACGGGCAGCAGGGTCACAAACCAAGACAATGGTGATGTCACAGGGCCTTGGGGTCTCCTTTTTCTTGGCATTCCTCCTTGTCAGGGGGTATCCCTCAGAGTCCTGCATGGCACAGACGTCCTGGGATTTGAGGTTTCAGGGACCTCTGTGTGGGGACAGATGTCCTGGGATTTTAGAGACAGATTTCCAAAGAACAATCCAAAGAACTCCCACTGTGCTCTACTGTTTTTGAAAAAAAAAAAAAAAAAAAAAAAAAAGATCTTTGTCCAAAACTTGATTATGTGATAGTTTTTTTTTTCTTTCTTTTTTTTTTAAAGGCAGAATTTCTGAGATGCTTGGAAGACTTTCTAGAAACTCATCATTGATGACCAATTCTTAGATGTTGTATTTCAAACAAAGGAGAGCCTCTTTTCAGGTCCATAGTGACCGTGAGCGCCCTGGGCGCTGATTTCAGTGGGCAGCTCCCGTGGGCCTGGCCAGGGTCGGGCTTTCTGGCGGGAGCGGCAGGCTGGCCCCGTGGTGGGCCCTCCTCCCCTTCTGCCACCTCGTTCATCCTTGCCTCCTGGCTGAAGCCACCGCTTGTGCCTTGCTGTTGCTACCCTTCAAAGAACGGTCTTCTAGAACTCCAGTAGCTTTGTCCAGTCCTCCTCCTGTCCATCAGGTGACAGTCCTGGAATGGAGATTTCCAGTACGTTCACCATTTCTTCTTGCATTGGACAATGCCGTCAGCATTTACAGGTCCCCTCCCACATGTCACTTTCTGATTCCATTGTTACTGTTGGAGACCAGCCCTGATGTGATGTTTCCTTGTCCGTTCCCACAGAGCGTGAGGCCCGGGGTGTCAGAGTCGGGCTGCCGGGCCCAGCCCCAGCTCCAGCCCTTACTGGCTTCGGGAAGTTACCTAGTGCTGTGTAGCTTCTCTGAGTTGCAGCCTCAGCTGCTGCCACGAGGTCCTTCTGCTTGCTCTGGGGTTCAGGTGTGATGATGGGCCGCGTGGTGGCGTGGTTGTGTCCGTCCTATCTGGTGTTAGACTGTGGATGACTCCAAGACTCACAGGTTCGCCCTCCGCTCCCAGTCTTTCTGAAAAGTTGACCTGTAACTAGCTAACTTGTCCAGGTTAGCAGCCAGTCATCAAGCCCGCGTTCCCGGGTCAGCATACTCGTCCCTGCTGGCCTTGACGTCCCCTGTGTTCCTGTCGTCAGCCATACCGATGACCGTGCCCCCCTGCTCGCCGCCTCGGCGCGGACCTGATGGGGACAGGAAGCTAAGCGGCCACCCTGCCATCACCTGTGGTGTCAGCCGTGGGAGAAGGTGATTTGGGGCTGCGAGCCAACTCTGGTGGGTCGTGGACACATTCACGAAATGCCGCGGTGCTGGCTGGCCTCGCGCACACGACGGGAGGGCAGAGGGCTGAAAGCAGAGCAGGTCCTGAAGGAAGGTTCTGTGAGGAGTTCCGCCCAGGCTCTGCCACTGCACACGGGTCTTCTCACCCGGGACAGCGTTTCCTCCTGGCCGTTGGGATGGAGGTGTGTGTGCAGGTTGCAAGGGATTCTGCTTTAAAAGGCTACAGAACACTTCTTCTTTTCCCCCTAATTCTGAGTGTATGTTCGCTCTTGGTCTACGTACACAGGGCCTGTTCTCAGTAATGGAGTACGGACTCGAGAGCTTCGGCTGAGCCCACCCTTCCCCCATTGCTCTGCTCCACAGCCACACCCCCCTGCCCGTGCCCCCACATCCTGGCCCCCCACCTCTGCACCCCCCGCCCCCGCATGCTGTGCTTGCTTCAAATAGTGCCCTGGGTCTTACTGCTGTTCCATAACCAGGGTCCCAATACCGAGAACACCAAAACCAAGATCAAAGGTTTTGAGTGGGAACAAAGGGCCATTAGATTCCTTTGTATTCTTAACAAAGATTTTTGTTTAAAAAATCCTCCATCACACACCAAATTCCCAGGGCTTTTGTTGGTGCTCTGTGTTCCCGTCCCAGCGGGTCCCCACTGAGTGCCTGGCCGCGTGGTGAGGTGTGCTGGGGAGCCGGCCCAGCTCAGCCACTGGCACCTCCCGCCCAGGTCCCCTCGCGCTCTGGGGCATCAGGACCAGGACCTGCGAAGTTTGTTTTCAAACCAAGTTATTTTGTGAAATATGGTAGTGAACTTAGCAAAACTGGTGAAGCCGATGGAGTCAAACAAAAATACTGCTGTGAAAATTATTTTAGTGCGACATAATGAGTTCTGTTTTTCATATCTGGCAGATATTACCCCCTAAATCTAATCTGCAATGCTGAAAATTATGCCATTTTTTATGATTTGTTTAATTTTGACTGAAAAAAAAATTCACTATTCATCGATTCTTGACCTGCGAGTATTGAGGGGAAAATTTAGTTAATAAGAATTTTCATGAGGTGTAAATTTAAATGTATGAGGACTCTGCCTCTCCTAGAATACTATAGACATTAATTTAAAAATTCTATAAGAGCCTGAGGGCCTGGGGCGTCTGAAGAACAGAAAGTGGAGGCCAATTATGGTTGTTAGCTGGTAGACAAGGTCTGTTCATATGATCCAGGGACACTTTATGTTTCCTCCCCATCCCTGCTTATACGGGGCTGAGCGTAATTAGAGTGTCATCTCTGTTGTCATCTGCTTGCCTGTGGAATGGTATCAGTGCACCTATGAGTAACAAGTCAAACGGAAATCAGGTCACGCGATTGGTTGGTGCCGTATACTCCACAGAAAGTTTCCTCTTGGTTCCCCACATCTGCAGTTCAAAGAGGGCTTTAAAGAAGTCATAAAAAATGGAGGATCCTAATACCGAAATAGGGAAATGTGAGTGAATGACCTATTCCTTACACACCTCAGCTGTCAACATTTCTAATCAAATCACCCAGCCTTCTTACCTCTTAAATGATACAGGCAATATTTCCTGTAATAAACACCCCTAAGTCTAATGAGTGGCCCTAAGGCAACTTCAAATGTATGAATTCATTACAATTGAACAACATAATCTGCAGGGCCAGGATGCCTGCTACCCAGTCTTAACTTCACACAGCTTGGGTGTTTTATGAAAAATGTCACACATTTTGTTTACATCGTATTGCTGCTGTGTGAAGTATTGTATGTTCCTGTAGTACATAAGATGGGGCCGCATAATGGAGGAAAAATCAAGGAGGCAATCTTTCATTTTGTTCTTGTATGAAAAATTCAAAAGACTGAAAACTCACCCAGAGAAATTTTGCAAGCATATTATTTTCCAATGTTTCGATCAATTTGTCTGTCATCCATGCTGAGAGGTGGAAGGGGCCAGCAAAAGCAATTTAGCTTGTGAGGTCCAAACTAGAAATGTTTTAGGGAGCCTTGTCACATGGTGTTTCTTTATATTAGAGCCGCCGTGTGTTTTATTTGCTGGTCCTATTATGAAGAGAAATTGATATCAATCATCTAAGTAAGCTATGAATATCTGATATAACTATTGCTCTTATATGCATGCATCAGAATAAAAAATAAATTAACCTCTTAATGCATGCGAGAACCATGAGTGTGACAACAGGCTCGTGTTTTCGATTTTTCCATTTAACAATTCACGGTGCATTTTAATTGATAGTACCCAAGTGACACTCCATAGAAACATCTCGCATATGAACATTACTGACCCTGCCAGGGCTTTAATTAAGCTATAATCTTCCCATAGTAAGTACATCTGGGATTGATAAATGTATCCAAACCATGCTTACAATTTAAGTGTTGTTTTTCAAAATCAGTGTGGATATGGGAGTTTTAAATAAAGGGCTTTCGTTTAGCATCCAGTTAAATTTTTAGTTGGGATTTGTCAAGATCAAGTTATGTTAGGAGTAGTTAATTCTAAGATGAACCTACAATTTCAGGGAAACCTTGTCACGGAAAACCTATAATTATACATAACTACTCTGTGTACTCACACTTCTTCAAATCTTAGATGAACCCATTAAGATAATTTTCCTGAATCTTTTTTCTAAAAAAAAAAATAAATAAAAATAAATTTTTTTTTTTAATCAGTAGGCTTACAAAAGACGCTAGTTTAAATCTGCCACATTAGTCAAGGTCTTCCTCTTGTGACAGCCCACTGAGAAGTACTAGGTGTGTGTTCTGTGTAGTTGGCTACTGGAATTTAAAATATAATATTTGAGCATGTTGGAAACTTATGGATGATAAACTGACAAATCTTTCCAGTTTGTGTGGGTATCAATATTGTGTTTATATGGAAAAATGTCTTGAAACACAATTGTCAATTAGGACAATTTAGGTAGAGTGTGTACTGTCCGGTTCTCGTTATGTGGCATGAGAGCTGTTTTTTTCTTTCAATGACTGCCTAGCATTTTATTGTATGTTTATATCTAAATGGTGCACCAGCATTTCTTTTGTCTTTTTCCCCCCCACCCAACATTTCTTTTGTCTTAAACTAATCCTCTGTTAATATGTTTAGTCTTTCTAGGATTTTTTTTTTTTTTTTTTTTTTTTTGGTCCACTGTTGGAAGTTATTTCAAGCAATGTTAATTTTGAACATCTTTCTATAGACCTCTTAGTGTACTTGTACAAGTCTATGCAGAATAAATTTTTAAGTAGAATTAGATTTCTTCAAATTGCCTTCATTTTAATTTTTTTATGTTATAATTGAGTGAGATTGAACATATTCCTTGCATTTATTGGTCATTTGCATTAGTAAAACGTTCTTCTGTTGGTTTTGTCTTACTGATTTGTAAGAACTTTTTGCATGTTAAAGATAATCCTTTCTATTTTGATTTCATCCATGGATTTTTTAAATGGAGTCAGATTTTACCTTTCATTTCAGGTATTTTGTAGATCTATGGAAAAATTACAGAGGTGATAGTACAGTGCAGAGTTCTGGTACACACTCCGTCCAGCTCATCCTGATGATAACCACTTACATAACCATGGTACATTTGTCAAAATGATTAACTAGAAGTTAACATTGCTACAATTGTAGCTAGAGTCTTGAATCTTGTCCTATGGCTTTTGAGTATCCTGGAATGCTTACAAAGCCCTTATTTACTTTCCCTCTTTTAGTGGGGGTGGTTGGGGATAGCCATCCATGCTTATTTTCTATTTTCATCTTTGACTTATTTGAAATGTATTTTATTTTTGAAAGCAGTTTGATTGGAACATCTATTTTCATCCAAATTCTTAAATCTGTCAGTATTTTTTGACTCCACTTTTTAGCTACACATATAAAGACAAAAAACTACCTGCAGACTTTTTTTGTAGTTTATCATCTATTCCCTGACTAATGTTTTTTGCAGTATCTAATGTATGAATAGTTTTAAAAGGAGAGTATAAAATCTAATTTATTTAACATCGTAAGAATTCTAAAACAATTGGGTTGAGAATATTTTCCTTGGATCCTAAATAAATGGCTTTGTAACTTTGATAGTTGGAGTTTTATATCATGAATTCTAAGTCTGAGGGAAGCGGAAAGACCTAACCCAATACTGTGTCTTGCATTGGTTTACCAAGAGTACAATGTACAGAACAAAGTACTCCCTGAACTCTGGGGATTGGTTGGACTTGTAATGCTTAATGGTTAATGATGTAATGATGATACTGTTTACCTTCAGTCATTGTCACTTGGAGAATTGCACATGCTCAATTTTCAGCAAATAGTTGGAACGCTGCCTGTAACTTTTTGACTTTTTGAGAGTATGTACTTTTTTTTTCTTTTTTGCCATGTAGAATCACCTTAACTTTAGGATTATTTTTGGAGAGAGAGAGAGTGGGAAGGGGAGAGGGAAAGAGAATCTGAAGCCGACTCTGTGCTCAGTCCATAGTCCGACACGAGGCTCCATCTCATGACCCTGAGATCATGATGACCTGAGCCAAAACCAAGAGTCAGACACCCAACCGACTGAGCCATCCAGGTGCCCCTCTCCTTAACTTTCCTAGAAAACCACTGGTCTGAGGCTCACTCTGTGCCAGGGTAGCCCTTTCCATTAGGACATTTTTTTCCCAGCTTTGAGGTATTGTTGACAAAATATTTAAAGTATACAACGTGATTTGACATGCCTTATGAAAAGGTCCCCGTCGAGTTAATTAACACCTCTATCACCTCATTTTTTTTTTTTAAGTTTTTTTTTGGTGAGAATATGTAAGTTCTAGTCTCTTCACAGAAATTCCATTATGCAATACAGGGTTACCAGCTGGAGTCACCATGCTACACTAAGGTCTTCAGCCTCATTCATCTTGTAACTGAACGTTTTTGCCTTTTTAGTCTCTCTCAATTTCCCCCAACCCTGGCAACCACTTTTCTACTGTTTCTGAGCTGGACTTTTTTTTTTTTTTTTTTTTTAATTTATTCCACATGTAAGTGATGGTAGGCAATATATCTCTGTCTCGCGTATTTCACTTAGCATAATGCCCTCCAGGTTCATCCATGTTGTTGAAAATGACAAGATTTCCTTCGTGTCTGAATAATAATCCATTTTATATTATATATATTACTCTGTAGAAGGACACTTGGGTTGTTTCCATGTCCTGGCTATTGTAAATAATGATGCAGTGAACATAGAGGTAGATACCTTTTCACAATAATTTTGTTTCAGTATATGCCCAGAGGTAAGATTGCTGGATCTCATGGTGGTTCTGTTTTTAATTTCTCGAGGAACCTCCATACTGTCTTCCACGGTGGCTGCACCAGTTTGCCTTCCCACCAGCAGTGCACGAAGGTTCACTTTTCTCCACATCCTCACCGACACTTAGCTCTTTTCTTTTTGATGATAGCCATTCTCACGGGTGTGGAGTGATACCTCATTGTGTTTTTGATTTGTATTTTCCTATTAGTGAGTGATGTTGAGCACCTTTTCATGTATCTGTCGGCCATCTGGATGTTGTCTTCAGGGAAAATAATTTATTCAGGTCCTTGCCCATTTTTAAATTGGATTAGTTGGGTTTTTACTTTTTTGCTATTGAGTTGTGGGAGGTCCTGGCATATGGTGGATATGAACCTCCTATTGGGTGTGTGGTTTGCAAATCTCTTCTCCCATTCAATAGGTCACCTTTTCACTGATGGTTTCCTTTGCTGTGCTTTTTAGTTTGATGTAGTCCCACTTGTTTTTTGCTTTTGTTGCCTTTTAGTGTCAAATCCAAATTACCACATAGGTTTCCTTTTAGGAACTTCATGGTTTCAGATCTTACATTCAACTCTTCTGTCCATTTTGAGTTGATTTTTTTGTGTGTGGAGTCAGGGGTGCAGTTGTATTCTTTGGCATGCGGCTGTCCAGTTTTCCCAACATCATTTATTGAAGAGCCTCTCCTTTTCTCATTGTATATTCTTGGCTCCTTTGAAAATTGACCATATATGCATGGGTTTATTTCTGGGCTTTCTGTTTTTATGCCAGTACCATACTGTTTTGATTACTACAGCTTTGTAATATAGTTTGAAATCAGAATTGTGATATCTTCGGCTTATTTTTCAGGATTGTTCTGGCTATTCAGAGTCTTTTGTGGTTCCATATGTATTTTAGGATCATTCTGTTTCTATGAAAACTGCCATTGGAATCTTGATACAGATGGCATTGAATCTGTAGATTGCTTTGGGTATTATGGACATATTATCTATTCTTCCCATCCATGAGTATGGTATGCTTTTCCCATTTATTTGCATATTAAGTTTTTTTCATTAATGTTTATAGTTTGTAGTGCACAGACCTTTCACTTCCTTGGTTAAATTTATTCCTAGGTATTCTTTTTGATGCTATTGTAAATGGGGTGGTTTCCTTAATTTTGCTGGTAGTTGGTTGTTGGTATATAGAATCATAGCTGATTCTTGTTTGTTGATTTTTGTAGCCTGCAGCTTTACTGAAATCACTGAATAGTTTGGATAGTTTTCCTAGTGGAGCCCTTAGGGTTTTTTTACATATAATATCAGGTCCTCTTCAAACAGACAATTTTACTTCATCCTTTTTGACTTGGATGGATACTCTGTTTTTTGCCAATTGCTCTAGCTAGGACTTCTAGTACCCTGTTTAATAAAAGTGGTGAGAGTGGACCTCCTTGTCTTGTGACTGATTCTTAGGGGAATGGCCTTCAGTTTTTCACCTTTGTGTTAGCTGTGGGCTTGTCCTCTGTACCTTTGTTCAGGTGCATTACCTCTATACCCAGTTTTGTTGAGAGGTTTTATTATGAAAGGAAGTTTAGTTTTGTCAGATGCTTTTTCTGCTTCTGAGAGGATTGTGGTTTTTATACTTTGTTAATGTGGTGTATCACATTGATGAATGTTGAAATAGCCTTACCTCGCTGTGGTAAATCCCTTCTGACCATGGTGCATGGTCCTTACCGGGTGCTGTTGAGCTCAGTTTGCTAATACTTCGTTGCAGGGTTTTGCATGTATGCTCATCCAGCATATTGGCTTCTAATTTTCTTGAAGTGTCCTTGTCTGGCTTTGGTATCAAGGTAATGCTGGCCCGTAAAATGACTTGGGCTGTGATCCCTCTTCAGTTCTCAAAAGGGTTTGAGAAGGATTGGTACTCTTTGTAAATGTTTGGTATAACTCACCAGTGAAGCCATCTGATCCTGGACTTTGGAAGTTTTTGATTATTGATTCAATCTTCTTACTCATAATTTGTCTTGATTTCCTATTCATGATGCAGTCCTGGTAGAGTAGAGTAGGTTTTTAGGAATTTATTTCTTCTAGATTGTCCAGTTTATTTGCATATAATTTATAGTCTCTTACAGCCCTCTGTATTTTTGTGGTGTCAGTGGGAGGTCTCCTTTTATCATTCTAAGGCCTTGTTTCTTGACTATCTAGCTAAAGGTTTGGCAATTTTTTCCTATTTTTTCAAAATATCAGCTCTTAGTTTCATCTTTTCTGTTGTCCTTTTTCTTTCACTAATTTCTGCTCTGACCTTTATTTCCTTCCAAGTTTGGCTTAGTGTGTTCCTTTTTCTAGCTCCTTGAGGTGTAAATGTAGGTTGAGACCTTTTTCCTTAATAGGGTTTTTTGCTATAAATGTCCTCTTAGAACTGTTCTTGCTGCATCTCAAGTCTTGGTATGTATGGTATTTCTGCATTTGTTTCAGATGTTTATTTTGCTTTTGATTTATACTAAGACCCATTGGTTGGTTCAGCAGCATGTTTAGTCTCCATGTATTTGTGAACTTCAGTTTTCTTATAATTTGTAATTTTATACCATTTTGGTTGGCAGAGAAGCTTGATATAATTTCAGGCTTACATTTATTAAGACTTGTTTTGTGGCCTAACATATGCTTGATCCTCAATTTTCCATGTTTGCTTGAGAAAAATTTGCTGGAATGTTCTATGTATGTCTGTTAGGTCCATCTGGTCTAATGTGTAACAAGTCTGATGTTTCCTTACTGATTTTCCCCCCATTTGGATAATCTGTCCATTGTCTAAAGTGGGAATTTGAAGTCCCCCTGCTGTTGTATTGCTGTCTGTTTCTTTCCTTTAGTCTGTTAATGTTTGCATCCTGTATTTAGGTGCTTCTCTGTCTGACACATATTTATAAGTGCTATATATTTTTATTGAACTGACCCGTTATCATTATATAACAACTTTCTTCCTGTTACAGTCTTTGGCTTAGTCTGTTTTGCCAGATTAAGTGTAGCTACCTTACCTTTTCTTTTGCTTTCCCTTTGCATGGAGTATCTCTTTCCATCTCTTCCCATTCAGAGTGTGTGTGTGTCTGTGTGTGTCCCCAGAGCTGTAGTGAGTCTCTCGTAGGTAGCATGTAGTTGGGTTTTAGTTTTTTATCCTATTCGGCTGCTCTGTCTTTTGATTGGAGAATTTAGTCCATTTAAACTTCAGGTAATTATAGTGACAGACTTACTGTTGCCATTTTGTTCATTGCTTTCTAGCTATCTTATAATTCCTTTTTGCTCTCCCTTTTGTGATTTGATGACTTTCTATGGTGGTATACTTAGATTCCTTCCTCTTTATCTTTTGTGTATCTGCCATTTGATTTTTCTTTGTGGTTACCATGAGCTTATGTGAAACATCTTATTTTAACAGTTTATTTGAAGCTCATAACTTCATTTTTTAAAGTTGTCTTCTAATTCATTACAAACTCTTACTTCATTGATCATTTCACTGAGGAATCTTAAAAAACTTTTGCTAAAGACACGAATGATTTATTTAGTATTTTGATTCCTATATGACCGTTAAAATTTACTAATGGGTTTTTATTCTCTTTAAACATAGTATATGAATCCTAGTTTGGGGTAAGAGACCTCAGACTTATTCCGTGTAGTGACTATTTGCAGACAGGCCTGGGTTCTAATCCTTACTCTTCTTCTGAAGATGGTTACCCAACAACTCTGCCTTCATTCCGACCGGTCCTGCTGGGTTCTGCGCTCATGCTTGTCAGCAAACACTTTGTGTTGAGCCATTATTGCAAACCTCCCTGATAGTGTGTTTTCCTGCTAACTTTCCCACTTTAGAGCTTGTTAATATTTTGCTGCCTTCATAGCTATTTCAAAGACCCTTTTCTCCTATTTCTCTACTCTCTTACATGCAAGACTCATTCCAGCAGATAATTGATGTATGAAGGGGTGGGAGAGTGGGAAGCACCAGGCTGAGTCCTGACCCCAGCAGCTGCCTGGCAGCCGTGTGATCTCCGCTGTCTCTCTGGGCCTCTCCTCTGTGCTTTCCTGGTTGTGATGGGACATTAGACACACTTGTGAAGTTGCCACATGTAGAAGTAAGCTTGTGGGTCACCTTTCATATGGTAAGAGCTTACATAGAGTTGGCTAGCATTATGAAGATATTTAAAAGTGTTTTCTCCTCTCTGCTTATTAGCTCCTCTCCCAGTTGTATCAGTTTTACTAATAATTTAAGTCTTTCACCACTCAGGAATAAAATATTTATGTTGAGGTAACATTTAAGGCATTTTATAAACTTTGAAGTGCTGTCGATTAGTCATTCGTGACTTTGAATGTTACCTCATTTAAACTTTTGTAATCTTTATATTTTAGAAAGGACTTAAATTTATCTGGGGAATGCTGAAATTTCCTGGAATAAGTTTGATGAGTAGGAGGATTTATGTATTTGTAATAGATTTAGGAGGACTTTAAAAATCTTATTTTCCACATTGAATTAAAACAGATTAAGATTAACTATTTTCTGAAATGGAAGAAAAAAGCCATTGTTTCCAATTCCTGTTTATGTAGCCCCAGGCCGGGAAATTAAGAAATGGGATTACCCTGAGTATCTTCTTGGGGCTCCTCCTCTCTAGCTGCCGCCTCCGGTGGGCACTGCAGCCACGGGGTCCTGCCGTGCTCACCTGCAAAGCCACATGGGGTCGGTCCCCTGTGGCCCCTTGTGGGTGCGGAGTGAAGAGGGCTTGAGCAGTGAACTTCTCCAGCTCCTGTCCAGGCAGAATTGTCAGGTGAAACTCGCAGCTTGTATTCTTCTGTTAGGTTGGCTTCATGACACGTGGATGTTTGCCTCTGCTTTATACTCAAACATGCCTTCATCCTTTTGGAAGAGCTCTTAAGGCTTGGGGAGCTGCAGAAGAACATCTTCATTAAATCATCCTTTTGGTTAGGTGCTGCACTATTATCTCAGGTGGGGGCCCGTGTTTTAAAGGAGGTGGTACAGAAGGAGCTTTGGTAATTTTGAATTTCTTCTTTGGGGGGCTTAATCTTACAGGTTAAAAAACCATCCTTCTGTAAGTAGTGTTCCGCCTTTGTCAGTTGTAGATCGTAGTTGAGGGTCACAAGCCTTAGAATGTCACAGGTAGCAGCTCACATATGGACTGTAATTTTGGAAAGTTAACCTATACATTTCAATTTTCCATAAAACAATCCCTTCCTCCTAAGGTGGCTGTCAGATGTAAAACAGCAGATGGGAAGCTCTCAGCACCAGGGCTAGCTTGGAAGAGAGGTTAGCAGTTCTGGGATGAAACACTCCGTAGAAGGTCCAACTGGCGGCCTGGCCACAGACAGACCTTCACTTCTCCTCTAAAGCACGCAGACCTCCCATTATTAGGCTTCAGACCGTTTCATCTGTCCAGAAGATAGCTGCGACCTTTGGAATGTAGGTGAAAAAGACCTACAGAAAAGAATCCCAGAACTAAAGCAAGGAGGAGGGAAACGGTTTTCACAAAGCCCAGGTCCTTCTGCTATGGACCCTGATACTGTACTCTTCCTTAAAGGTGGGGATTCTGAGATGCTCGTGAAACCGCACTACTCGTTTATCCCATCGGTTCTTCAGGGCCCAAGCTGGGAGAGACCCCAGGGAGGAGGGTGGAGAAACAGTGAGGTGTGCTTGTCCAGACCCATGGCCCTGTGTGTCCTGAGAGCTGGTGGGGCCATGCCTGGCTGCCAGTACGTCCACGATTGAGGCTGCTCACATGGGCTCCGTGTTTGGCACTAACAAGCTGAATTCTGTCAAAGTGTGCTCTGTTTCAGCGGGTAAGTGTAGGATGGAGTGTAGACGTGTCCATCTCTTGGGTTCAGTCCTGCTTTACCCCCTGGTCCCGCAGCTGCTGGACAGGCTGACAAATAGCCTGTGTGTTCTGTAGTCTTCCTCTGACTGGGGAGCAGAGAGGATTGCGGGCATGGCATCACCGCAAGTGAGACCCTCTTACTCGGCCTGTGGTAGTCCGTGAACACAGGACCCCATCCCAGGTTCATGATGAACCCTAGATCAGTGGTGTAGTCTTGAGGCCAGAGCCTGTTCGAGGTCAGCACCTTCGTGTTATTCCATCCCTTTCTGATGAAATAGTGGAGGCAGCATGGGCACTTGGAAATCTCAGGATGGGCATCTTTGCTACTTGCCAAAGTGCAGATTTTTCTCAGAATAAAAAGTTCTGACACTGTTGAACTTTTCATTTAGACATTGAGCCTGGCCTTTAGGTACTATAATCCGTAGAGGGAGAGGACTCTTGCAAAGACTTCCTTGCTGTGAAGATGGCAAAGATGCCCGTTATTTGTGCTGATAGACCCCCCTCCCCCGCACATGGCCGCGCCCCCATCCTCCCAGAAACGACAGAACCACTTCCATGGGATGCCCTGGCTAAATACTGTGAAACAGCAATGGATCATCAACAGCTTCTACTTTTAGTTCTTGACTATCTTTTCATATTTTTTAATCCGTTTTCTGTTTGATGATGCATGACTGGCATTTTGTGGCAGGTGTCCCATCTGTCTGTAAAGGGGGACTCTATGGAGGGGGATGCAGACTGCGCCGCATGTTCTGACCGACCAAGGATTGGTTCAGACCCTTCAGGACAGGGGAGACTCCTTTGAACGGGTTCCTTTTCTGACATGAGTGTTGGAAGTTGCCTGTCCACCCAGGTCGTAAAGGAGCTCAGAGTGCGGCTAGGAACAGACCCAGTTTCCAGCAACGACCTTCCCAGGGCCTCCTGCTGAACCAGGAGCTCCGGGCAGCCTGCTGCTGGCACCTTGTGGGACCCTTTGCACCGTCCTCGTGGAGGGAGCTGATGAGGGCAGGATTTTGTCTGTGAAATCGTTCAGAAGACCTTTCTAGCATTAGGGTTCTTGTTAACGCAATACAAAGTATTTCAGTACCATGTCTCTGGTGGGTGGCTACTAGCAGGTGTCTAAAGCCTTACATCCAGATAAGAACCTTGCTTATTTTGCATTTTACTAACATTTACTTTTTACAGCATTTAATTGTATGCCTTTTAAACATTCCTTTTCTGTGCAACTTTTGCTCGATTTCAGATTTTAACTTTAAAAAGGATATTGCACGTTATTTCCAAATGATAGTCTTGATTTTTAAAAAAACTTATGTTTTGATGGAGCCAAGAGGAGAAAAATGGGTTGTGGAATGAGTTAATACACATGATGTTCTGCTTCACAATAAAAGCCTTTTCCCCCATTATTGCTGTTTTGGTATTTAAATTCTCTCTGCAGTTTTCCTTCTCCAAATGGAGCACTTAGATTTGACCGCACGGGCATGTGCTTGGCTCTTGCTTGAAACTGGGGGGGCTCCTCGCGCCGCCCGTTAAGTCTGCCCGGCCGACTGCATATCGACTTCAGGGACTGTTGACCGAAGGGAGAATTATTTCTTTTTTAGAGGAAAGATATTTATGACTGAAAACAGTGCTAAAAACATGAGAATATTGATCATGGTTTTGAGAGATGCTTGCAGTGAATCACTGGATATACCTAAATATCGGCTTTATTCTATCTTTCCTAAAAGACAGATTGCCAGCACAAAAGATGAACAATCTTGAGGGAAAAAAATCTTACATCTTTCTGCTAAGCTGTCTTCCCTCCATAACAATGGGGAGAAAAGAAGTCTGTTTGGCTTCTTCAGATAAGGAACAAGCATAATAGAGTGTTGGAAGCTCCTGTGAAGCTGCCTTGGGTGCACTTGACTCAACTTGTGGTAATCAGTTAAATTAACATCAGATGGAAACTCAAATCACTAAACATTTAACCAATCTAACAACAATTATTCTAAAATCAAGATGGAAATATAGCAAAAGACCCATTATCATCTGAGGACCTAATTCATTGTTTTTAGAGGTAATCTTTTGGGGTTCTGTGGAAAGTTATAAAGGAATGAGTGAAGCCAATTATTCACCCATCGGATATTTTTGTGAGGCAAATCCTTTCCTGCTACCTTCTTTTTCCTTAAATTTTAAACCTATGTGGGGTCAAGGCTGGTCTGTTTTTATAGCTGGAGGGCAGAAGCAGACTGGGGTAGAGTGGGACTTGCCCAGGGACCTCCCTCTTTCCCAGTCTTCTCTTCCGGGCGTGTGACCGTGCCCATCTTTCCCATAGTGGAACCTTGTCTGTGTTCAGGTGGCAGGGCTGTTGAAACGGCCTCCATGGGACGCTGTGTCCATCCACTGCTTCCCCTCACCTGCCACCAGCACCCCGTCCCCATTCTCAGCACCTCCACCTCTAGTTGGGGGAAGCGCAGACCATCCAGATGACCCATCATCGCATGCCATTGCCATGTCTTAGAAACCTGCCAAACTCACGATCTTGACTCTTGTGGAGGACGTGTCCACCAATTGGATAGGTGACGTGCTTATGTTGGAGGGACTCAGGCTGTGCATGATCACCAGGTGGTCAGAGGTGGCAGGCTGAGGTCCCTGCTTGGGGTGTGATGGGGCTGGGGAGCCTCTGGTACAGAGCAGACGCTTGGGCTCAGGCTGGCACCATGCTGACCGTGGAGAGCAGAGTGGGAAGTGGACGGAGGGGAGGCCAGCACAGTCGCCTTCAGATAGGCAGGCACAGAAGCTCTTCTTAGGGAGCACAGGTGCTAGGGGAGTCTACTGGTAGCCCTGAAATTGGCCCGCTCGTGGCGCACTGGCCTGAGGGAGTGAGTGGGTGATCCCTGCCTGCCCCCTGGGGACCTGGTGGGCGTCGCGCATTCTAACACCAACACTTGAAGACAAGAAATGTGCTCAAGTGTGTATGGCTTCTTCATCTTTTTTGTATGAGGGACTTAATTTTATAATTTGAGATATTTTATATATCCTAAAATTCACTCACATGAAGTATACAGTTTAGTGGTTTTTACTATATTCATGTAGCTGTACATCCATCACCACCATCTAACTTTAGAACATCTCAACACCCCAAAGAAGGACTCGTGTACCTAGCTGGTCCATCCCTCTTCTCCTCTTCCTGGCCCCAGCCAATCACTAGTCTATTTCTGTCTATGAATTTGGCTCTTCTGGACACTTCACATAAATGAAATCCTATAGTATTGGGCCTTTTCTGTCTGGCTTCTTTTACTTGTTTACAAGGTCTTTGTGTCAATACTCCATTCTTTTTATGAACAGTATTTGATTGGATATATTACATTTTATCTATTCATCAGTTGCTAGACATTTGGGTTATTTCTGCCTTTGGCTCTTGTGAATCATGCTGCTGTGAACATCATGTCCGGTATTTTGTGTGGATGTGTATTTTCATTTCTCTTGGTTACATACCTCGGAATGGAAGTGCTGAGTCCTATGGTAATTTTATGTGTAGCATTTTGAAGAACCTCCAGAAGGTTTCCCAAAACAGCGTCACCATTTTACTTCAGCAATGTATGAGGGTTCAAATGTCGTCACATACTCACCAACATTTGTTGCTATCTTTTTTTATTTTAGCCATCATAGTGGTGTGAAACGGTCTCTCATCGTGTGAGGTGGAGGCAGATAATGAAGCTGGGAAGGAGGACCATGGGTTTTTCTTTAAAACACGGTTGCATGTTGGCTCCACAGTTATAGAAGGCCACAGGGGTCACACTTGGGAAGACTTTTTTTCAAACACAATATTTTAGAGCTGTAACGGATACAGGAAACTACTTGTACTCAAAGTATACAGTTTGTTAAAAATTTGACTTGTATGACCATAATCAAAATAGTGGCCTTTCTATCATCCCACCTGCCCCTTTGTAAGCCCCCCTCAGCCCTCCTTGCTCTTGTTCTCCTCCCTATGATGTCACTGTACATTAGTTTGAATTTCCTGGAATTTTATAAAGGACTATTACAAATATTTTATGCACGTAAAGTTTTATGACTTTGTATGTGGAGGTCTATAGTTTGACTTCTGTCCTGCGTACGTTGAGATGCATCCACATTGTGTACATCAGTGGGTCGTTCCTTTGCTGGGTAGTACTCCACTGTTTGGGTTGACCACCTCCTGTTCATCTGTGGAAGTACACTGGGGACTTCCCCCCAGTTTGGGTTCTTACAAGGAAGCTGCAGTGGACATTTGTGAAGAAGTCTTTGCGTGGATGTGTGTCTTTATTTCACCTATGAATGGATCATATGACAGTGGATGTTTGACATTTTCACAGTTGCCAAACTGTGTTCCTCTGTGGCTGTGCTGCTCTTGCTTTCCTACCTGTAGCGACCGTTACAGTTCCTCCACTCTCTATTTGTAGTCCTTTCCTTCTGCCGGGAGGACTCAAGGCTCCTTGTAGTGGGGGTCTGCTGGTGACAAATTCTTTGAGTTTTTGTGGCCTGCAAGTATTATAATCTTGGAAAGATTTTTTTGCTGTGCATAAATTTTAAGTTCACAGTATTTTGTTTTTGTTTTTTGTTTTTTTTTTTTTTAAAGTCTGGTTCCATTGTCCCATGACTTGCACTGGTTTTGAGCAGAAATCTGCCATCATCCTTGCTTTTGTTCATCTATTGAAATGATCTACAGATTGCAAATCTAACAGCACTATTTGTCATTGTTCTATCCCCGACTTCTCTACTTGGCTTTTTAACATCTGGAATACAGTTGCAGTGGCTGTTATAACATGCTTGTCTGCTGATAACGTCTGTGTCAGTTTGGGGTTGATTTTGGTTTGTTTTTCTTATGTGGCCCATATTTTTCTCCTTTTATGCCTCTAATGTTAGCTGAGTGCTTTATATGTGAATTTTACTTGGTTAAGTACTGGATATATATTTTTTTTTTAAGATTTTTTTTTTTTTTTATTTGACAGAGAGAGACACAGCGAGAGAGGGAACACAAGCAGGGGGTGTGGGAGAGGGAGAAGCAGGCTTCCCGCTGAGCAGGGAGCCCAACGTGGGGCTGGATCCCAGGACCCTGGGATCGTGATCTGAGCCGGAGGCAGACGCTTAATGACTGAGCCACCCAGGCACCCCAGGATATATTTTTTTAAGAATATTCTTGGGCGCCTGGGTGGCTCAGTTGGTTAAGCGACTGCCTTCGGCTCAGGTCATGATCCCAGGGTCCTGGGATCGAGTCCCGCATTGGGCTCCCTGCTCTGCAGAGAGCCTGCTTCTCCCTCTCCCACTCCCCCTGCTTGTGTTCCCTCTCTCGCTGTGTCTCTCTCTGTCAAATAAATAAATAAAATCTTTAAAAAACAAATATTCTTTAGCTCTATTCTGAAATGCAAGTAGATTACATGGAAACAGTTTGATCCTTTTGGGTCTTGATTTCAAGATTTCATAGTCGGAATGAGAGTCTGAGGCTCATTATTCTTGGCCACCGAGGCAAGACTCTCGAATATTCCACCCAGTGTCCTGTGAATGCTGTGGTGTCCCTCCCACCTTGTGGGAGCAGGCACCTGTCCTCTCGTGTCTGATTACCTGGTAACATCCTGCTGGTCTTTATGTGGCTCTGTCCTTACTCTGCTGGTCAGTTCTCCACTTGGGGGCCTCTGCCCACCTCCAGAGTGGTCTAATCACCTGTGTCCCTGGATTGTGGGTTTTATGTTCTCCACTCGGGAGTTTTCTGGGCTCTGCCTTTAGCACGGGCTGGCGGCTTGTCGGGCAGTCAGCCGGAAGGGTGTCTAGGCTCCCCGTGCTTGTTGCCATCTCTCTGGGGTCACCCACCTTCACTGCCTCTATCCTGTGTCTGGAAAACCGCGGTTCGTTTTTTTTTTAACCTGTTTTTTTTTTTTTTTTTTATTTCTAAGCCACAGTGAAAATTTTGCCTCTGTTGGTCATCTTGGCCAGAAGAGTAGTAGTGGTTAAGCTGGTGTGCCATTTCTAACCATGAAAGAGAACTGATTGAGGACTGCTATCCACCAGTACGCTGAGAAGAAACCCTGAGGAAGTCTTCCAAAAGGCATAGTTGCGCTCTTAATAGAAAGTGCTGTGCATCCCCCCCAAATTTATAACCTGATACAAATTTAGAAAATACTGGAACAGAGATAGTAAAATTTTCTCTTTGCTCTTCTATATCAATTTATAGATATCATTGGTATCTTTCTGGGTGTTCAATTTTAGCCTAATTGTCACTTTCTAAATGCTCTCATATGTATGTTAGACAGAACTCTAAGATGACCCCCAATGATCCATGCCTTGTCTCGTTCTTTCGGAGTGTGAGTGGGACCTGTGAGTAGCATGGGATTAACTCCCATGATTATAGGAAAAGATTTTTGGAGATGCAATTAAGGTGTCTAATCAATTGAGCTAATGAAAATGGAGATTACCCAGGGTGGACCTGCCCTCATCAGGCGTGTTCTTCGAAAGGGTTTGCGATCAGAGACAGGAAGTCAGAAACGTGCTTCCGCTTTCTGCTGTGAGTAAGCACCCTATGTGTGGCAAGAGGAGGGGCTGCCAGCCAGGAACTCAGCCTTCATGAGCTGAGAGTGGTTTGTTGGCTAACAGCTAGGAGGAAAACACACCTCAGCCCCGAGGCTGCGAGGAAATGGGTTGTGCCAACAACCTGTGGGGCTGACAGAGGGCTCGGAGCCTCTTCCAGCTAGGAGTCACAGGTGCAGCTCAACTTTGATTTTAGCCTGGGGAGGCCCTGAGCAGAGGACCCTGCTAAGCTACGCCTGGACTCCTGAGCCATGGAGATGGAGATCATAAGTTATGTATCTGAAACCACCAAGTTTCTGCGCTAGTTTGTTATGCATAAATAGAGAATACAATATGCAGTTTTTCCTTTACTTTAAAACTTTCTGAAAATGAGAGCATGTTTTGCTTTCATCTGTTCATACTGGCCTATTAGCAGCCTGTTGTCCCTTCTGTCCTGTTCCTGCCACACCCATGTGCGCCTGTCGGTGCATGTGTGGGTAGGAGAGCAGCATGACCTATTGTGGCTGCGAGTCCCGACTGGATAACCTTCAGTACAGGTGGTGGTTAATAGTTGGGGCCCCACAGCCCTGGGGTCCGGCTTCCTCACCCCTCACCCTCTCTCCTCAGCCGGGAAGTGGTGGGGAGTGCGCACCTCCTTCCCAGGGTCATGGCTATATTTGGAAAACACTCAGTAGTGTGCAGTGTGCCTAGCTAGTCCTCAGTAATAGTAGGTATTTCTTTATACGTATTGTGTTAAATGTTGCGTGCATGTGTCTGCAGAGCTTCATGAGCAGAAGGAACTGAAGAACCCCTCGGAGGCACTGGCCTACGTGGTCGGGGAAGGGAAGCTCTTGGGTAATGTCTCCAGTGGCAGCCTCGTACCTTCACTTGAAGCCCTGGTGTCCAGCGGGTACTGCCTCACTCTCGGTTTTCGTCATACTGCTCTAGGTCTCCGGAAGGCTGGGGGAGGCCTGTATCTTGGTGTGATTTTTGCTGGCATTCCCTGTCCCCATTGAGTTGACAGGTCCTTAGAGCACCAGGTACATTCTGACTGCAGCAAAGGGAAGGTCAGAGGCTGGGCCCATGCCCATGTCCTGGTTCTGTGTCTGCACCCTGAGCGCTTGCGAGTGGACCTGTGGCAGGAATTCTGAGCAGCCTGACCTCCCTCAGTGTTGGCTGGCATGGGGCGGGCGGCGGTGTCCTCATGTGTGACCCCACGGGGAGGTGGTGTTTGCACTCAGGTGTTGCCTGCTCAGAGAAGGGGGAGTCCTCACACAAACCATGCTGCCGAGCACACGCACTCAGCTCGCCTTTGCCCTCTTGAATTTGCGGGCCAAGTCAGGTGGAATTTGGCTCACCCACATTATGGCTCTCATGGAGTGAGAAGTCCACATCTGTAAGCTCCTTATGGTCTCTACTGAATGTATAAAATAGTCCAAACTGAAACTTCTTTCATTTGGTGGCATTGAAACATCTTGGGAACTTTTCCTAGCAGTCCAAACGAGGTCAGTGAAGGGAGGCGCTGCCTGCCTGAGTGATGGGCTGTGGCCCCATGACCAGCCCCTGCCCCACAGTCCGTTCACACGCGCCAGGCAGCCCCCATGTCTCTGCAGCTTCCAGGTCTGCTCCGCCCTCCTCCAAACGGGGCTTCCCACCCTGCTCCATGTCTTCTCCCTCGCCCTTCCCAGCACATGGGCTGCCAGGTCCTTACAGCTGCTGTCTTCCGTTTGGTTCCCAGTGTGAGCCTCACTGTCCCATGGAGGGATCTCTGCGGCCAGCTTGTCCACTACCACTCGAAAGGCTGGGCGTAGGCCTCCGGCTGTGGGCTCTCCATTAGTTCTCTCCTCACCTGCATCCTCTACATGTAAAATAGCATGTAGTTCACTTTGTAGTTTAATTGCTTTCTGCACATTTAGTAAATGGAGATCTGTGTCTGTAGGAGTTTTTCCCTGAGAATGACCTGGAACTCAGAGTTCTACATGGATGGAGAACTTGTGTGTTTGAAGTTTTGATTCATTAGATGGCTGACTCAGCATTATTTAAATTTTAATAAACAAAGCAAGTGGATACAATGTGAGATTTTTCTCTCTATTTTGTGAGTCTATACCAGAGCAAAATAAGAATCTATTTCTATTTTGCAATGAATAGTTTTTAGCCATGGAATTGCTGTCAGAGGCAAGAAAGTATGAATCTTATTTTTGTGGATCTAGCCAAGAAAATGTACGTAAACTTTGAAAAGTGTGTCATTTACCATTCACAGTCTAATGAAAAACTCAGAGAGGCTAGCGACTCTCCATAAAAATTCTGATATCAGCATTTAAGATACAGCAGGATGGGGTATACAAGCATTGAAGGGATTCACAATCCACAGTTTACTGGCACTCTAAATGCTATGAATCTTGTACTAGCAATCACAGCCTTGATTACCAAGAGGGGCCCCCTCATGAGGAGCATGTTGGTGTGGTGCGCAGTTTAACGAACTTGGGGAGGTGCTGCTGCCTCCTTCCACTGGCGGACGGAAGCAAGGTGGCCGGATTGCCTTGGCAGATCTGAAGGGTGCTTGGCTCAGACAAAATGACCATTTAGTCCACAAGGGTCTGAGACTGCCGTGGTTGAAAGTGTTGTTTGGGATAAGCTACGGGTTGGCCACGCAGCCTTGTACAGGCAGCTGAGTGCGGCGGAGGCTTCGGCGTGGAGCAGGTTTGGTCCACGATGAGCGTCAGAACAGGCCTCCCAGTGGGAGGCTGGCTTGGGCAGGACCCTTGCTGCACGTGCTGCAGCCGGTTCTCAAATCCTAGCCATTCTCAGTTTTCGAAAATGCCAAGCGCGGGTGTGCGGCATTGCCGAGTGCTCCTGAGAGTCCTTTTGAAACCGGTCTCGAATGGCGCGAACGCAGAAATGAGTGGCGTAGGTAAGCTTCAGGCTGGGGTTCTCCAGTTGTGAGGGGCCCACGCTACCGGGCAAGTGTGGGCCCGTGGTGATATTTGTGCCTGTGGCACCGGGGCGATGGCAGGTGACACTGCTGTCCCTTCTGTCCGATGGAGGCCACGGCCGCAGACTGCCCCAGGCCCCGCTGGGCCCCTCAGCCCACCCGCATCTGCACCGGAGAAGTGGGGTCACGTGAGAATCTGGAAATCCTAACCCTTGAGTTACCTCCCTTCTTAAACGTGCACAAAGCACTTCTGCCGGCACCGGAGTGGGGTTGTCCTCTCAAGGGGCGCGCACGCGTGAGCCTGGCTTGCTAGCCGAAGTAGCCACCTTTTTCATAGAACCCCCTTTTCTCCAGTAAAAGAATAACCACCTCTGTTTACTCAGACTTGGGTTTTTAGCAGACGTTCTCCCAAAAGTGAACAAAGTGAACCTCTCACACCAAGGACGATTGCTGACAGTATTTGCTGCCTGTGCTAAATGATAAAAAATGAGCTTTCTAGTGAAGATTGGGATTCGGAGAAACTGCAGTGTACCTGCACAAGCTTGATAGCTTCCCAATATTTAAACCCTACCTACTGACGTCAGTAGTAGATTTTGATGATATGATGAGATACATAAACATTTGGAAGACTCGCATAGCTCAGCGAACTAGTAGATTCTGAGGGACGGACATGTGATAGTACAAAGTCAGAGTTGGGGAAAACTCAGAAGCGCGTGATCAGTGGATCTTCGTGTAACTGTACCACCAGTAATCTTTGATAAGCTTTTCAGAACCCACCTCACAGCTCTGCTTTAGGAAATCCCCTCTTGTTGAGTTTTGACCTAGTATCAAAGAAGAGGATCCACAAGCCTTTGAAAAGCATTTTTTTGTGTACTTCAGCCAGAACCGTATATGGAAAGGGAAGGAAGAAGCAGCTCTGAGACTCCAGCTCTCTTTTATTAAGCCAGCCAGTAAAGACATTCTCAGAAAACCCAATGCCATGCTACTTACTGTAAACTCAGTTTTATTATTGTTTTGGAAAATACTTTTAATAAAAATGTTATTTGTGATAACATGAAACTGGTTTATATTTAAGTGAATTAGAAAATATTTCAGAAATGTCTGAGTTTTCTAATGCGGTAAATATCCATATGAAACCCACAAGGGAAACATAGCTCTTAGGATCCTCTGTTCACGGGTGAGACCAACAAGTTTGATGTAGGCGCCCAAGCTTGCTGCTTGGTCTGTGCTGACTTTGGGCTGGTTTTATAAGAGAAAGGTCAAAAACCTCATGCCTCTAGGCTCCTAGGTCCCTCATCCATTGGGGAGCATCTTTAAATACACTCTCTGGTCACTAACTTGTAGATGGTGGTTTATCAGAACAGACTGCCTGTCTTGTGTGCGATAGGCTTGTAGACTTTGTAAGGGCCTTGGAAGTCTGTAATTGTGGGCGACATAAATCTGTTGGGAATAGTTCAGAAGTGGCACCTTGGAAAGGTGGGTCTTGGTCAACTGTTCTGAGATGCATTTGTGTTTCCTCCTTTGGGGATAAAGGGTCTGCTCTCCCCCTCACCAGTGATCTTCAACACCAAATTCGGACAGAGCTTAGAGGGGCCAGTCCCAGTGTTGCTGATGGATCCAGGAGACAGGTGCACTGCTTCATATTTTTCTTTAAATCTTAATAACTGAACTGCTTTGATTCCCCTAGTGTTTTAAAAACAAAGTCCTGTTATGTCACATTCTGGCATTCTTAGCTTCAGATAATACTGGAAACTGTAATGTTGTGATCAGTCTGACTTGGGTTAACGACGAGTCCTCCACACGGGGAAGCAGCCACGATTCCCAGCGAACAGTAAGCTGCACCAAAGGAGCAGAGAGCAGAGGAGAAACTTCTTGTAAATATATTTCAGGCTGTAAAAACCCAGATTATGGAGATGTACTTAGATATGTCCCATCTTCCATCTCTCTGCTTTTTGAAACCTCTAGTTCCTATTCTAAAAGGCTGGGAGGGCATTGCCTTGAGAGCGGGCCTTGAACAGCTCTTTGAAATACATCAGTACCTTCTTAAGTTGCCTTTGGGCAGAATGTGCTTACACCAGTGGATCCAGACACCAGGTGGGTGTATGGGATTGTCAGTATTTAGAAACACCGACAGTAATGCCCACCCGGTTGCAATAAGTCCTCTTCTACCCCAAAGATTGTGTCTCCAAAGGAGGTATACCTCTCCCACCAATATCGTTCACCCTGTTGGTTGAAAAGGACCTCAAACATTAACTGGGGATTGTGACGTGGGAAAATTCCCCTACAAATGCTACACACGCAGGTGACGTGTGACCCGGTATTGCCAGGACACCCCACCCCCAGCCGTAGCCCTGCCAAGCCAGGGAAGGCCTCTGGGAGCTTTTGTGGGGGTGGGAGCTGGGGCAGTGTACCTCAGCTCGCACGATTGCCCCCCAGGACTGTCCTCCGCCAGTATCTCACAGGGCCTCCCGTCATCCCTTTGCGGTGTTCCTGGCTCTTTGCCAGGGCTCTGTGACTCAGTGGTAGTTCGTATGTTCTGGGAGAATGGCATCATTTGAAGCATTGCAAGTCCTTTTGTAAGAGAATTATGACAGAAAGGCCAGAGAACAGAAGCTTCCAGAGGCTTCCTTAGAACAGGCCTGGGGTGCCCAGTCATGGTTTCCAGAGACTGAGGCACTTTGTCCTTTCCTCCACGTGTTGGGCATCTTAACTAAATCTTAGAGATTTTTTCTCTGCTAGGACTTAAAAGTATATTCACGGAAGGGACACATTCTTCCATGTTTTGGAATTTCCCTACTTTTCTTAAGTTCTGTGGTAATGTGCGTTGTGCAGCCTTGTTCTCCGACCCGTGAGACCAGACACGTCCATTCCCAATGCCACAAACTTAACTCGAAACCAGAATATGCTAACCTGTGCTCAGACGTGGGTGGTCTTCAGGAGGATCCGTGAATTCCCTGGGCTCAGATAGGGAATGTTGACTTTCTGTGCAGATGTGTGCATTTGGATGTTCTTCACAGAGCAGAGCCTGAACTTCCTCAAAATTCTCAAAGGTTTATTGATGACCCTCAGCTTAGAAATCCTGCCGCAGATGCTCGACTTTGCCTGTAACTTTAAGGCCCTATATAGGCATACAAAGTGACTTTAAAATAGCTAATTATCATGCAGGTAAAAATGGGAGTAATGAGGCCATCCGTGGTGAGCTGTTGGAAAGCCTGCCCTCCTCCACTCGCGAGTGTGGAATAGGAGACTGCTTCAGGATTCCATGCTCAGCTTCAAAAAGCACCTAACAAAATGCCTCCTCTTCTAAGGCTGTGGGGGAGATTTCGGAGGTATTGGGTCGGGACAATTAAAATGAATACATTTAGAGCAAGGGCCCTGTCACTGGGTTCAGATGCATGCACGGCATCCCCATTACGAGGCCACAAGGGACTGACTCTGCGTGCCCCGGGCGGCTGACCCCGTCGTGTGCCTTCCTCCCCGACTGGAGTGAAGTGGCCCACCTCCCAGTTCCATTCCAGCATTTGGTTGGGTTTCAGTGTGGCAGTTTTGCACTGGGCGATCCATCTGCTGTCCTAGAGTAGAAGTGTAAATATATGCCATGACTTTCTACTCTACTTGCCACCCCCCTCCCCACCCCAAGTTGTATGTGGAAAGCCTGGTTTCTTGTATTCATTAAACACATTTCACTTCTATGTTAGCAACTTAAATGTCTGTAAATACAGTCATATCTATGCTAAAGAGTCTTCTGCGTGACAGTACCTCATCTTCGCACAGGCCGGGTACCTGCTCTTACCTCGGGCGTCTCCCCAAGGGGAAGTCCGTGGTTCTCCTCAGGAGAGTGAGCGCGTGTGAGCTGACGAAGCTTCTGGTGGCCCTGCCTGGAAAGGGGGATGCTCTCTGGAGAACCCTCTGGTGGAGGGAGCCCCTGTTCGCCAAAACACCTTCTTGCCTCAATAGCCAACATGTAACAAGAACGTGACTGGATCTGCTTGTGATGACTCCCGATATGTAGCAGCAAGTTTCCTTCCCATGGGCACAGATCTTGGTGATGATCTGGAAGAACCCGTTGGCTTCTGTATTTCAGGTGAGGACTGTGAGTAGGGGTGAAGCGGACCCTCCCTCGTCGGATCTGGTCTTCCGCAGCCTTGTGCCAGGAGTGGATGGGAGCCGGGAGAGGGAGCGAGGACCTACGTTGGGGCTGGTTGCCCTGTGCTGTGTGGGGGGGGCTGGCCCAGGATTGAGGGTCTCTGCTGTGGATCTGGGGACTCTCCCTAGACCTTCATCTGCGTGCTCTCTCCTATAGATGGTTAGGATAAACACGCTGGAAGATTCTGCAGCGCAAGTGACTGGGCCCTCTTGTTGGTGGTAGAGCTGTGGTAGGCAGAGGGGAGGCCCAGTGTTGGAGGTCACAAAGTTCACGTCCCAGGCTGTCCTGCAGCATAGGAGCTCTGTGACTGCAAAGGAACCTTCTTCACAGATTGCTCCATTGTTCTGGTTGGCATTCTGGTGAAAAGTTCATCTGGGTTTCAACCTGGCGTGAAATTGCAGAGCCACGGCTGGAAGGCTCTCGGCATCCGCTGAGGACCTTTAGGGACTTCTCAGACATTACAGTTAGAATTGAGGAAAACCTGCCGGGTTCCATTCACTCAAATTTTGGTAAGTGGGGAAAAATCGGAGTTTACTTCCATCATGTTTATGACCTAATTTCCAGATAGGTGCTGAAAGAATAAACCAAAAAGAGAAGTATCAACATTACGTTGTGAAAATCTTTGAGAGGTTTTCTGTGAGCATTCTGTGACATCTGCCGTACTGGTTAGCCAGTCTGTCTTCCCGCAGTAGTTTGGATTATCTAAAACATCAGGGTGACACGAGCCTCTGATTGTTCTGGGGCCTTAACTCGTGCGTCCTGCAGCAGTTCCGCAGCGCCCAGCCCCCAGCCTGTATTCGTACTGCCCGAGCGCTGAGCGTCGCTTTTACCTCTTTAAAGGCTTGTAGTAAATAAGGAAAAATAGTAAGCAGACCTTATGTGGCCTGGAAAACCTAAAATACCTGGCTCCCTGCAGAAAAGTGTTTACAAACCTCTGTGGTGTCGAAACCAAGCACTGCGTGGTTCTGTGCTGCTGTGATATTTAAGAACACCAGGGCGCGGCGCCTGGGTGGCTCGGTCGTGAAGCGTCTGCCTTCGGCTCGGGTCGTGGTCCCAGGGTCCTGGGATCGAGCCCCACATGGGGCTCCCAGCTCCGGGGGGAGTCTGCTTCTCTCTCTCCCTCTGCCCCTCCCCACCCCCGCTGTGCTCGCTCTCACTCGCTTACTCTCAAATAAAATCTTAAAAAAAAAGAAAAAAAGTTTAATAAAAAAATTAAGGGCGCCTGGGTGGCTCAGTTGGTTAAGCGACTGCCTTCGGCTCAGGTCATGATCCTGGAGTCCCGGGATCGAGTCCCGCATCGGGCTCCCTGCTCAGCAGGGGGTCTGCTTCTCCCTCTGCCCTCTTCCCTCTCGTGCTCTCTGTCTCTCATTCTCTCTCTCTGAAATAAATAAATAAAATCTTTAAAAAAAAAAAAATTAAAAGCCCGGGGCATTGTCTGGGAGGAGGAGACAGACCTATTTGTGTTGCTTCAGGAAGAGCTGAAGTGTGGGGGAGGCTCAGCCGGGCACGTGGGCGCAACCCCAGGCTGTTGTGCACGTTCGAGCAGCTACACAGACGTGCTCAGGGCCCTGACGCCTTCCTTGCCTGGGGCTGGAGCACCAGCCACGTCTTCTAGACCCTGCGCATACAGCCGGGAAGGGGGATGAGGTGGCGGTGCAGACGCGCGGCCTGGTGGCAGGTGCAGGACCATCCCTGGTCCAGCGTGTGTTCAGGGTTCCTTGAGCTGCGTCAGGAAGCTGGCGTGTGTGAGCACAGTCCTAGGAGCCAGACTGCCCGGGATACCCTGGCCTGATGACAGCTACTTAGCTGCACAACCTTGAGCAGGTTGTTCTTTCTGGCGGTTTGTACTTGGAGAATGGAGCGATAGTGTTTGCCTCGTGGGGTGGGGGGCAGACCTACACAGAGCCCATGTGGAGAGCTGGGCGGGCCTGGGGCCTTCTGAGCGCGGTCTGGTGTCCGTGCTCCTCACCGTGGCCCCCGCTCACCTGCACGTGTACTGCCCATTCGTCAGTTAGAGTGGAAAGCTGTTCTCTGGAATAAACAAAATTTGGAAGAATCTAAAACTGTAAGCTGTAAGCAGGAGAGTAAAGCTGTTTCTGACCCTTTTGTTTTGAATTCTCGGAGTGTGTTAGTCTTGTCAGGCTGCTCTAACAGACACTTATTTCTCAGGGTTTGGAGGCGGGAAGCCCAAAGTTAAGGTGCTAGCAATTTCCGTTCCTGGCAGAGGCCGTCTTGTTGGCCAGCAGGCCGCGTTCTCCTCGTGTCCTGGTGTGGAGGAGAGAAGGCAGAGGTAAGACTGCTGCAGCCTCTTTTATAAGGGCACCGATCCCATCATGGGGGCCCCACCCTCATGCTCTCATCACCCCAAACCCCCCACGTCCTGATGCCATCACATGGGGGTGAGGGCTTCAGCATGGGACTGTGAGGGACATGAGCCTTCAGTCCGTAACAGGACGTGAGAACTTTCTGCCTGGCAGGGTGGCCCGGTCCTCTCGGCCACCGGCTCCAGCTGCTGCATCCAGCGGGCACGGCCATGCTGTGTTGTGTGTTAGAGCGGAGCTTGACTTACACACTCACCTCCCTGGCTCATGCAGCGGTGACCTCGGAGCCCCGCAGGCTCTGAGACTGGTGTCCTTGAGCTGCCGATGGTACAGGACCCCATTTCTTTAAAACCCTTTTTATCCCAGTTTACTTGGTGCCTCTGTGTTTCCTCCTTGCCTCCCCCGTTCGTCTTCTCCTTTGCAGATGTCCACAGCCTGGTTTCTGCATTGCTTATCCCACTACAAAGTAGTCCTACAGAAGCACAAAAATGAAGTTCCGACATTGTTTTAAGAATGCTGGGTCCTAACGTGTTCTCTTCATTTCTTGCCATTCTCCTTTATCATCCCTCCAAGTCAACCCCTCAAGTTTTACTATTCCTTCTTCCTGGCCACATGAGGGTCCAAGAAAGGCTATACAAAGTGTCCCTCACCCCCCCCCCAGTATCCTCTCCCATAAAAAATATGATGCAAACCTCTCTCGCCACCTTACAAATGCCACCCGAACGTGCAGGTGCATGTGCTCATGGACACTGGGATTTGATGTCCGTGGATGGGCTTCCGTAGCTGGAAGGTTGACACATGGTATGTGTGTGTGTTTGTTAGAGTAGATCCTTCTTCTGGTTTTCCTGAGACCTGTGGTCATTCACTCTTCCCAGCGGAGAAAGGTAGTGATGCTCTTGCTGCCGTCCAGTGGGCACCGCGTCCCCATGTAACTGTGCACGTACCTGAACGCATTGAACATTGACGTTTACTGGCCTTTCTACACGCTTGTTGTTCCGATTACCCACAGCCCTTGGACATTTCATCTCTTTAGAGGGATGGGTGAAGCAATTTCCCATTTACACTAGAGGCAGGACCCAGGGCTGCAGCCTGGACCCCGGTCAGCACGCCCCATATTGGCTGTAGCACCTCTCAGGGCCCTGTCTGTCTGCCCACCTGTCCTTGGCGGCTGTCTTGCGTGGAAGACCCGGTCTTACTGTCTTGAGACGGTCCCTTTGACCCTGTGTGGTTGTGGGCATCTTTCCCCTCCGTCTCCGCACACTGACCCAAACTCCCTCTGCCTCCTGGCTGCTTGTGAGCCTGAGCACGGAAAGCAAACAAGGTCCTCTTGTTGATAGAGCTGGAGGCAACAAGTGGAAATCTGTTCCCCTTCTACAATTTGAAGGAGAAAGTTTGGGGAGTGCATTTAACAACCACCCGTTTTCTTCACTTAGAAGTGTGGCAAACAATGGAGAAATACGCATGGAGGCGTGCGTGCCGTGGAGGGCAGGCTGACTGGGGAGCTGGTTCTTGACAGAGGGAGGTTGGCAGGTAGTTTGTGAGCCTGTTTTTTTGCTCAGTGAACTAGCAAGAACGACACCCATTACTTTCATTGGATTACTTGTTTCAGAATTGGATTAATCCAATTGGGGAAGCATCCGTATTGCCTCTTGCCGCCCCAGCAGGCTGCCCTCAAAATGGCCTGCTCAGCTCTCAGCTCGCAGGAGGGTGTCCTAAAGTGTGGGGAGTGTTTGTGACCTGCTGAGGTGACCGACTCCAGCGTGGCTGGCTTTCTGTGTAAGTATGAGGCTTGTGAATTAATAGGAAACCTCAGTGCATTGTCTGGTAGCTTACTGGCATGCAGTAATTAGAAAACATTTTTCATAGTGGAACCTGAGGTTTAGCTATCCAGAGAAATTGGATATTTCAAAACACTCCTAGTTGGTTAGTGAAACATTAGTATTAATGACAAATTAATATTAATATCAAAATCAGTTATGAGTATGTAGCCTTTGGGAAGAGAGGGGAAAGGCTTTAAGGACCAGGTTTAAGTAGCCCCCATATGCCTTACCCTGTTGGCAGCATTTTTCATCTGAAAGCATTTTTTTTTTTTTTAGCTCAAACTTACATGTGAAAAAGCCTACGCATTGGGAAGAGGCATCCACATTTGAACTGCGAATGATTAAACCTTTATGACTAAAGTAATAAGTTTGGCCTCACCCTTCCCAGTGAGGCAGCAGGCAGAGGGCCTTCCCAGTTTGCAGACAGAAATGCACAAACCTGGTCATCCTCCGTCTCCCTTCCAGGCCTTGTGTGTGCTACAGGAACAACAAGAAGCATGGGTAGCAAGGTGACTGCTTCTTCCGACTGTGCTTCTTGACGTTTTCTGTCTGCGGTTTTCTGGCATTTGGTTCTCTGCTTAAGGTGCTTCCAGACCTGGGTGGCTCAGAACTGCTCTTGGAAGATTTCCCCTCCCGAGCATTGTGCTGGTGGATGGGGGGCCGCCTCAGGGGCCCCCCTGGCTTCCCAGCTCCCACATGCTGGCTGGGACTTCGCAGGAGTATCCTCCTAACTTGGCCTTGAGATCTTCCATTCAGACCTCCCACCAGTGACAGAAACCCGGTGATTGTGGCGAGCGTGTGTTAGGTTATGTCCTGAAGGTTACTTTGTTAGGCGGTGAAGAGGAGGTGTCTATCCTAATTCATTTTAGTTTGGTCATAACAAAATAAATAACAAATCTATGAAAAACAATTAGAGTGAAATAACAAAAGTCCTGGAGGAATTGTCCCGTGGCCTGTTCAGCCTTGAAGGAAGTACTGTTTGACGTCCAAGATTTCTGGACCCTTCGTGGCAACAACATAAAGATGTGGTGCTAGCGTCCTTGTTGTTGGAGGGGCCACTGGAGTAAGAACAGAGCTGAGTATCGTCACAGTAGGACATGACAGCCGTGGAGAGTCCTGTAGCTCAGTGGCCCATGAGCAGCAGAATCCCCGGAGATGAACAATTAATCACGCTCGGCCCGGGCCTGGCCTGGCCAGTTG